>NW_026731945.1:405000-522500 GCF_028476545.2 Physella acuta | reverse complement strand
GATATTGTACATATTTTATTAAGCAGCAAAGCGTAGCTAATTGTCACATAGGTGCCTTTACTATACCATACTACTTTTAAATATGGTTATGACGACACCGTATCAAATGATGACGACGGTGATAAAACACAACGAGAATGTCTTTACTGTTGACGAGGTTGAGGATATCAGCCGTTATTGATCTCACTAAATGACTGACGTATAAAGAAATAAGCTTTAAAATTTGTCGACTCACAGGGCCCATAAACCAGTCATATCGTCACTATTTTGTGTCTTGATACCAAAGTATTCATGATTATGTACCTTGATAACAATATTTTCATGATAATCTCCCTTTTACAAACCCATATAGGAGTGCTGGATGTATATATAGAAAGAGAATATCCAGAGCGGCAAATATGGAAAGAGATGTTTGTGGCGACCCAGTGTGTCATGGG
This sequence comes from Physella acuta, assembly GCF_028476545.2. Taxonomy (NCBI): domain Eukaryota; kingdom Metazoa; phylum Mollusca; class Gastropoda; family Physidae; genus Physella; species Physella acuta. The sequence continues at coordinate 522,063 of NW_026731945.1, read as the reverse complement.
TACAAAAAGGAAAACATAATGTTTGCAAAAATAACTCAGACTATGCGGTTAGAGATAACGGGAATAGGATAAACACCACTCCCGGAAACCAGAAATTGTTCAAATGTTGAAAAAATCAGAATTTTCTCCACCTAAAAGAAAAGGTCCACACACACATACACATACATACACACACGCACAACCACGTACACACGCACACACACAGATACACGCACACACTCTCTCATATATAAAACACGCACCCACACACCCACACACACGCACAAGCACGCACACACACATACACACACATACACACACACACGCACACGCACAAGCAAGCACACACATACGCGCACACACACACCCTCATATATAAAAAGACACAACCACACACTCACACACACACGCACAAGCACATACACACACATAGACACATCTACATACATATTTAAAAACTGGTTTATTTTTCGACCAACGAAGGTGAATCACATCGAGAATCGTTAAAATGTCAGCTTCGAGTTCTTAGCACAATACTTCCCCCTTATTTCAGCTTATGAGAAAGTAAAAAAAAGCACAAAACAAAAGGGAGTTAAAATATACGTTAGAATGAAAGCACACCACGTCTCCTTGTGATTAATGAGCGGACAAGTTAAAGTGTGTTGTGTGGGCCGACAAGGGACGCAACTTAGTGGATTCCAATACCTGCGTGTAGGTAATCAATGAAAGACGTTATAGTGTATTGTTTACATGGATTATCCTATGGCCACGACTCAGTGAGTGTATTATCAGTAGAAAAAAATATTTCGAATATTTTCGTGGTGGACTTGAAGTGTGGACTAAACATGATTCAAAAGATGCTAAGGTAAATATTTTGTGGACTTTAATAAAATGTCTTTTTTTTAGTGTGTACAATTTGTTTGGAACAAACGTACAATTTAAATGAGTGAAAATGTAAACGTTGTTTGTGAATACTCAATAAAAATATACTTAATCTATTTATTATATCATACCATATTTTCTTGCTTTACACCGTCGTACTTTTTAAACATAATTTTTATTACTATAAGTTATGATTTAAAAAAATTATATTAATTAATAAGCAATTAGTAGAACAAAGTTTGTGATACTGATATATTTCCGATTATGTATTGCAGTTACTTGTGTAATGGTCTCGAGTTAGGCTCTGGTATGTAATGATTATGTTATGATTTTTTTTTTATTAATTGTTTAAAAAAATGCGGGAGAGAACGACTCAAAACGCCTTTACAAGTTTTTATTTAACTTGTTTTCGCTGTCGTCAGTTTGTCGTCTGAGATTGAAACGCTTGTGCGGAATTTCGGGCACTTCTAAATGACAGATTCCTTACGAAATTGGCACGTTGGTCAAGACTTAAAGACAATGCAATCTGACATTAACTTTGATTTAATTGGATGCCTAATTAATTTTTTTTTAATTTAATAAAAATGTGTCCAAATTAGTAGTCTCTCTTATCCAACTATTATACCTGCTTTGTCATGTTCATTAAGTGCGCAATGTGTTTTAGTCAGGAAACTCTATTGCATTAAAAAATTTAAAGTACGGAAAAAAAATTCATAAAAAAATATTTCAATAACAAGCTTTGATGTACTAAAAAGTAGAAAATAAATTATTTTCTTTAATTATGATATAAACAACTATTTAAATAACTAAAAATAAAAGCGTGGGTCTCTTCCTAAATATTAGCAAAGGTATCCAATAAATAATAAAGTGACCCTCGCTTTTCCTTATAGTTATTTAAATAGTAACGTGTTATTATAGTATTTAAAGACAATAATTTATTTTCTACTTTTTAGTACATATTACATAAAAGCGTGTTACTAAAACGTTTTTCAGAATGTTTTTGTATATATTATTATTTAAAAATGGAATTTGTTGTTGATTCAGACATCAGAATTTATAGTTCGTTTGTGAAAAAGTCACTTGATTTTGAGGAAAACCGTAGAGGTGAAAGGTTGTTAAGCTTTATGAGAACAGTATATAAAATAATCAAATTATGAAAAAAAATGTGTAACCGAAAATAACATCGTACATAAATTCCGTCTACCGGAAAACGCTTAAAAGTTGAAAGAAAACTGCTTTCAGTATTTTATATTATATTTTACAAATTTCATTCACCTAATTGAAGCTGTACTCAAGGTATCATGTCAATATGTTGACAAATAAACACACACACTAACAACCAAGCTAGAAGACAGAAACACATACACATAAACACACACATACGCGCAAACATACAAGAAAGACTGCAACTGGTTTTTGTCAAGTTTGGGACGATTAAACAGTCAAGATTTGTAAAAGTCCCAATTAAGATTTTTAAATTTTTTTTTCAGTTTCCCCTTTACACCTTATACTAAAGTTAATAAGATAAAAGCTGTTACTAAAAATATGTGAAAGTCTATTAAGTTTGTTTTCCTGAAGTTAAATCATCCGTTTATTATTGATTTATATACTGTCAAACAAACATGCATATATTTTCTCCATGACCAAACAAGATACGAAAGCTGAACAAACAGAGAAGCCAAAGCGAGTGTTCATTTTTGTATCACTGTGCGCCTTTCTGTTTGTAACCGTGGCTGTATTGCAGAGGTGAGCAATTAACATAAATCCTTGTATTTTTATGAGTGAGTGTATTAGGGGAAAGGGAGGGGAAGGTGGTGGCGTCTGAGTCAAATATCCAGTTTGAGATTTGGCTCCCGATAAAATGACCACTGACAGTACGGTTTCCGTAGAGACTAAGTCTCCCGACAAAAACGGTCTCATTGAATATGACACCTGCCAGTGCGACCCATTCAACAATATTCTTTAGAGTTTGCTTATCAAACACTCTCAAGTAATACAACGTATGCATCTCTTGTTCGGCAGGCCTTATTTTTATAAGTTTACCTATTATAAGAATTAGCATGTTTTAATTAAAGGGTAATCTTTCTATGACTTCCATAAATGAGTCGGTTATAGGCTGTTCTAACTCAGTGAGTGGGGAGAGGGGTCCACGATGTACATCCCTACCTGCAGTATGCTTGTAGGTTATCAAAACAAAATGCCGTTACCCTGTAATCACCATGTATATCATACATTTACACTTCTATGCTCGCTTTTAAGCAACAGATCTTTACTGTTGTAAATTAAACATTATTAAAATTTTAGAATTGGTGGACTTTAGATGTTAAGGGCTCGATCTGTTTGTGAATTAATGTTGGTTAACGAAAACCAATTTCATTCAGGCATTTAAAAAGAGGTTATAATGGTAGTGGATGTAGGACAAAAAAATGGTTACTTTTAGGCCAATAGTGGTCAATCGATTAATTTGTCGGGAGCCAATATGTCGGGAGCCCACTGGTCGGGAGCCAATATGTCGGGAGCCCATTTGTCAGGAGCCCATTCGTCGTGAGCCCTTATGTCGGGAGCAAATATGTCGGGAGCCGTCTTGTCGGGAGCCAATATGACCCGAAGAAATTCGTCGGGAGCTAATATATCGGGAGTCCTTTCGTCGGGAGGCTAAGTGTCGCGAGACAATATGACAGGAGCCCATTTGACTGGAGCCAATAAGTCGGGGCCCTTCAAACGAGGCTATTTTTACAGGGTCGTTTTGTCGGGGGTCGATTTGACGGGGTCATATTAACGGGGCCGTTTTGACGGGGCGGATTTGTCCCACGCCGTTTTGACAGTGGACCTTATATATATATATATATATATATATATATATATATATATATATATATATATATATATATATATATATATATATATATATATATATATATATATAACAATTGGTTTATAGCAACATTATATATGTAAAATATACGCGCTTTAGTTTAACCGTATGCCTTTTATTTTTAAGGGAAATCTAAACATGTTTAACCTAATTTAGACACAATATCTTATGTTGAGTTATAAGTTAACTAAATTTTATTGACCAAACAAACTATTTTTAATGGATGTTTTTTATTTGTTTTAGAAATTAAAATCTATCAAATAAAAACAAAACAAAAAAAATAGCGTCAATAGGTTTACATTGTGCACACGAATCTTAAAATGTTTCCTACCTTGTGAGGTCTGCAGATGGCTCGCCCACGTCGCGTTATTGCCTACAAACCACACATCAAAGGGCGACGACAAACAGTTCAATAAAAAATTCGAATAATTTGTTGAAACATATGTACACATCGATTAAAAGGGAAAAATCGTTAGATGTGTAGGCAATCTAACCTGATGTTAAGAGAAGTCGGAGAATAAAATAAATAGATTAAAACGTCACAACAACAATATTGTTAATCATTATATTGAGGTTGTTGGGGTGGGGTGGGGAGTGTGAGTTGGAGATGGGGGTGGGGGTGAAGAGATGAAAGACAGCTAAATTGTCGATATCGACACAATCACATTCTTTCATTTTTGGTATGTTGTATGAAACATGTAGGTAAATTCCTAATATGGGACGGCGTGACCCTCAGGTAGAGAGCTGGACTGCTAACCCGAAAGTCTCGACTTCGAATCCGGGTTGAAATCAGCGGTCCCTGAGTCCATCTAGCTCTGATGGGTACCTTACGTTAGGAAAAACAAAGCGGCTAGGCATAGTGCTGATCGAACTATCTCTACATATGCCGAGATAATCAGCTTCAGATTAACTCTACCTCAAGTGCACCATTTCTCTTGGGTACGAACATGAAACGATGATGACGATATTCTACATTTCCTAATCGCTTAGCTGATATAAAACAAAATGCAAACCTACGTAACCAAAGCTATAGATCATCTACGTTATATAATGACTGAGAAATAATGTATTAGCCTGATACATTAGGTTCATGTCTAAGGAAATAATGTATTAGCCTGATACATTAGGTTCATGTCTAAGGAAATAATGTATTAGCCTGATATATTAGGTTCATGTCTAGGAAATAATGTATTAGACTGATATATAAGGATCATGTATAGGGAAGTACTGTATTGGCCTGATACATTAGGTTCATGTCTAAGGAAGTAATGTATTAGCCTGATACATTAGGTTCATGTCTAGAAAATAATGTATTAGCCTGATACATTAGGTTCATGTCTAAGGAAATAATGTATTAGCCTAATGCATTAGGTTCATGCCTAAGGAAATAATGTATTAGCCTGATATATTAGGTTCATGTCTCAGGAAATAATGTATTAGACTGATATATAAGGATCATGTATAGGGAAGTAATGTATTAGCCTGATACATTAGGTTCATGTCTAAGGATGTAATGTATTAGCCTGATACATTAGGTTTATGTCTCAGGAATTAATGTATTAGACTGATATATAAGGATCATGTCTAAGGAAGAAATGTATTAGCCTAATACATTTGGCTCATATCTAAGGAAATAATATATTAGCCAGTAAGTTTATGTCTGGTAAGTCTAGTGGCAAGAGGCTGAGTTGAGGTTATGGAATTGTCCAGCTGTTTATTTTAATGAGGTATTTTAAAGACATTTTTTTCCGAGAGGGGAGGGTATTTACAACTTTTAGGGGGTGGGGAGGGTAGCGGGCGCTGGTTAAAGTATACATTTTATCTAAAGAAAATAATTTTCATTTCGTCCTGGGAAAAACGAAGCGTGGGGAGGGGATGGGGAGGAGAGAGAGAGAATGGGTATAGGGAAAAAAACTATTTTCAGCTTCCCAATTCACTCTGTTACAATGCAAGAAAACGCATCTCAACATTGTGTATTACAAGTCTTGTTCACTTTTGTAACTGCAAATTCTATTTTGTATCTTTCAAATCATCAGCCAACGGGTTCTAGTATTTTCCCCTGAAAAACTATTGCAGAACATCGACATCAATATAAGCGTATTTAACTTAAATGAACCCGGAAGTACAAGTTTGAATGGCGCTAGTCAAGGCTGGGTGAGAACAACGTTATTTGAAATATTGGACAAGTTCCATCCACGGACCCTGGATACATGCCCCAACCTGTGTAACAAGACAGACAGTTTTTGTAAGGCTGTTACTTTTGATGACTGGAAAAATATGATAGAAAAGTCCAACATTACCTTTGTGCCTTTACTTGAAGACAAACAGTACATTTATGATTTTGAGAGAGAATACTTGAGTTATCCGCCCTTGCAAGATAAACGGGAATTACCGGATTTGACGTTGTCGAAAGTTTTTCTGCAAGTTGACAAGGACAATTTGAGTCATTGTAATATTAATGACGTCATTAATGGTCACGTGGATTTAGTGGATGGATATGGAAATCCAAGAAAAACAGGCGGTGATGAGGTCCGAGTGTGGATTGTGGATACAAAAACAAAGAACTATCGGGCGGCTGGTCAGGTGACTGACATGAGAAACGGAAGTTACCAGATTTCTGTTCGGTGTTTGTGGCCAGGTGTGGTAAAGGTACAGTTTTCTTTAATTTACATCAACTTCTCATCTTATCATTTTGTGTAGAAGCTCAAGGACGAGTAAAGAAACATGTTTATGTATTTAAACGGTTATTGTAAAACGTTTATATACATGCATTAAAAAGAAGGAAAAATACATGTTCTTTACTTGATTATCCCATGATGCACCCTTATTTAACCGTATTGGTGACTGCCAAGAAAATTGCAAGAGACAGACTAAAGTGGAGAGAGCATTCTCTAGGGCGACCTCATGTTCCTTGGGCACCGAAGGGAAAACGATGATGACGATTTATAACATTATTTATACTTTTACTCGGAGATTTTTGGGACCTTGTTTAGTTGGGATTAATCTTTCTATAGAGCCTGCAATAATATTAATGGCTTCTGTACTTGCATCAATTGGCTATGATCTTGCAGTAAAGGTCACCGGCCAGGGTGCAAGTGTTCCTAGATTTGTGGTTCTTAACTTTTTTGGAAATACCAAAATCTCAACAGATTTAAATGCCATTCACTGAGCCCTTCTATCGCCTACACTGACAAAATCCGATAACGAATTATATGAGTGGGGTGTGTATCGTGACCACGGCCAAACCCCTGAGACAGTCTCACCGAATCCGTGGGGTTCGATGGAAACCAGGTTAAGAACCACTCTCCTAGATAAACTTAAACAACCAAGTGTTCGTGATTTAAAGAGCCATCTAGTTTGGGACATTAGGCTGTGATCAGGCATAGACAGGTGTCAACGCGCCGTCACACGACACCTAGCCCTAGACACACCGCTCTGTGATGCCCCAACGACCCAACAAGGGTTAAAGAAAGATTTAGATTTTAGAGCTGGACTACTGTAGTGAATTTCTCTTTAAATAATCCCGAGGTTAGATCTATACCGTTAGTTGTAGAATGACTTGTGAACTGGAATGTTTATGTTGTGTTACTTTCTCTTCAAAAATTGTTAAATCTAACACATCTCGCGTCTGTTGACAGGTGTATGTTGCTGTTGCCTACCCTCGGGAGTACCTGAGGGTCACAATGCTGCAGAGAAGAGTAGGTAACTCAAGGTACATCGCAGGAAAATTTGTTAACAATGGAACAGAAGAGGTAGGTTTCCTAACGTAAAGTAATTCTAAAAAATCCTAGGTTATTTTAAAGGATAAGTTATCTGTAAGGAAATTACCACATATTGACAAAAAGTAATATGTATAGATAATTGAATGTTGATTCAATTTACCATTTGTAACTGATTGAAATTGTCATTCTCTTAATTACAAAGTTTGAAAAAAAACCCATTGTAATTGTAATTCTTTAATTATTTTCTATAAATATGGTTCTGATAAACACATTAACACCTGTATGACACCTGTATGACGTAACAGGTGACTGTATGCTGGGGCCAGCCAGACGTACCAGGTAGACCGTGTCTCTGTAACCTCACATCCACCAACAGACATCCTTTTTACTGTGGTCGTCCTCTGGATAAAAGGTCGGTCATTTTGTTTAAATTATCCAAATCTTGTACGGAGTTTTTGACATTTTTTATAATCCATTCAGTGCAGGGGTTGTTATATTAAGTTAGAAGCATTAATTGAAGCTTCAAAGCAATGATTGTAAACATAAACTTGTATTTCCTTTATATTTAATATAGTAAATTAGCTATTTTCCATTTAATATTGTTGGATGAAATTATTTCCTATACGTCATACTTCTAGTTTTCCATGTCCAGTAGGCGAATACGGGGGTAGGAGTTAGAGAAGAAACGAATGAAAATTCAAATATACATATATGTATATAAATATATATATATTTTCTCAACCTATGATCTATAGGTTGAGTTGCGACAACTTCAAGGCCACACTGTCTTTATCTAAGATTCAGCCATCCAATGTAACCATGGAAGAAATTGCTTTAATCAAATCTGTAGCAGTTCGGTAATTTAATGACATGTTCCAGTTTTCGATTTCTTATAAAAAAATTAAGACTCACACATATACCAACAATTCTAAAACATATATATATATATATATATATATATATATATATATATATATATATATATATATATATATATATATAATATCTATCTATATAAATTATATATATTTATATAAGCCTACATAGATATAAACATTTACAGTGAAAACAAAGACACAACCAACAAAAATAAAAAGCTTCATTTAATATTAAGTAAAAAAAACGCCAAAAAAAAACCCCAAGAAAATTAAATTATTACATAGCCTATAATCAATGCCTGAGAAAAGATTTTAATTTTATTTTGCTCTCTTAACAGCTTCCTACAAACATACACACAAAACGTATTTATAACAATTTATATACTGTTGTTAATTAATATACAGAGGATCTGTTTGAACTTTATAATTACAATGATTTTTTATTACTATTTTCTATCCTTTCCTAAACAGTGACATAAAAGTGAATGCTCTACGAGTTAACATCAAAATACTTGTTAACAACAAAGGTAAAGAGATTTTATCTAAGTAAGGTCAACATTTTCTACACACATCTGTATTTAACCAGTAATTAAATACACAAGCATTTTTATCAAACACATGAAACAAGCGACGGCACGATGTCTAGTTAATAAAAATGCTAGTTTCATTTTAAAATGTCGAAGTTTCATCTACTTACGTATAAGTATAATGCTATCGTGGCGTTGAGGAAGGGGGTAGTGACTTTACTTCAAGACTGAAAGACAATGCACATTGTATACAATTTGTTGTTCAGCCATTAAAATTTGCTACACTCCTCCTATTCCACCACAGGGTTCACTCTAAATCCTATTGTTATTTTATTTACATTCCTTGTGCTGAAAACACTAGAGTTCATCTAGTTGATTCAAAAACCTTTTTAGAGTATCTCACCATCAGGTCTCTCTAACAGTAAATGACGGACGTAACCAACACCGCTTACACGGTACACATTCATGGGACACTTAAGGGACATAACTATGATATTAAAAATTTAAGGGACGTAACACAAGGTCACAAGGCAAAACGCAACCCTTATAACAGCAATCTGTTACAAAACACTTGGTATTGTGCTATCATAGTTTAAAAAATAAAAACGCATAAACAAAGGGTTTATTTAACATGATTAAAGATTTGACAATTAGTCTATGTTCGGTTGTTCGATCTTCAAACTATTAATCATCTTGTATTTATATAGGTAAAATATGTTTGTTTTATTAATTATATTTGTAGCTTATCAAGGTACATAAATCTTACAAAATCACAATGTGATAAGTACGATCGAGTATACTTATATTGGGCATTATATTTTACGTTTTCAGGCTCTCTACCAGAACTCCCACCCTGCTATAAGACAAGCCCATCAGCTACCTGGGAAATGACCAAACCAAAAGGCTACTGGTCACCTGGAGGTGTCTGGACATCTCTGGTCTGTGACCATTCCTACCTAACCCCAGGTCTGGCACTAGACTGTCTACGTGATACTAGTATTTGGGTGTTCGGGGATTCCAATGGCGTTCGTCTGTATGGACAGCTTAGAGTCGTGACGCATTGCAGCACCACACAGAGTGGTGCATGGCCGTACAGGGAGGTGTGCAAAAACTCAAAAAACAACATAACATTGACCTTCACCCCTCACGAATACCCGCTTTATCTTGGTGCCTCTTGGACAACTAAGCTCCCATACGATGGTGTAGCCCAACATATAGACGCCATGCCATCAAATGGTAAAATAATTGTCATATTCCACTACTATCTTCACGTTTTGACGTCCCATTTGAGTTTTGCCGAGCTACGTCTTAGATCTGTAACTGCAGCCTGCAAGCGACTTTTGGACAGAAACCCTGATGCAACAATAGCTTTCCGCGGTCCACACGTTGCTTCACTAGAGTACGAAATAAATCACACAGTAAGTGGAGACAGCCTGGGAACATTTTATTTTAAAATTATTTTAAATGTGTTTAAAGATTTAATAAACAGAGTAATATTTCTAGACGGCTGGGACATGACAATCGCGTTGGAAAACTCAGAATTTCATCCAACAGATAGCGTCCCAAAATTTCATATAAAAATGTTGTTGGCTTTTAGGTGTAACACCACAGGGTATTTTAGAAGTTAGAATTTTAAAGTTTTATGTCAAAACAGAAATATGTTACCAGAAAATCCTTACAGAGTTTATGTGTTATCAATGTAGACACATAAAACTATTGTAGTTAGATAGCAATAGATCCGAAATATGTAGCAGTTTCTGTCATTCTTAAAACTGATGAGGACGTTTTAGGACAAAGAAGAGAGGGAATGTAAAGACTACATAGGGTCGAGTACATCAAAGATTGGATATATTTCTGGTCGGCAAAATAGTCAAAGCAGGAGAGGTACGAGGAATGGCTAACAGTTGCGACAAAATAAACGTTGGTGGCAAAACGACATCAGCAACTACGGCACCAACAACAACACCACAAGCAACCACACAGCCAACAACAACACCAAGAAGAACGGTATCAACAACGACACCAACAACAACGACTCCAACAACAACGGCTTCCTTAACGACACCAACACCCACGACTCCAACAACACCCGAAGAGACGCTAGATTGATTGACTAAAACCAATGGCATCTGCTGCTTTCTATCCAGAATGTCTGGCCTTATGAACAACTGTCTTATGAGTTTCAGTTTCCCATAAATGTTCTGACCTTCATAATTCGCTGTCGTCAAACTCCAAGTGTTTACTGAATGAAGCAGCACTGATGCCACACAAGTACCTTGACGGTCTAAGACTTAAATCTTTTTCAGCTTCATGATGGAGAATCTTGTATCTCTGAGTTAACTCAGCCAGCCGTTTCGTCTAGTCTTTAATGTTGCTTCATACCCTTAAGTGGTGTCAATAACGCATTTGAAAAGTTTGAAAAGCTTATTCCTGATGGTTGAATGTAGTTGTTGCCAGAAAGCGATTTCTTCAACCGAATTGAATATTTCATAAAATTTGTGTAATAAGTACAAAATGACCTCTGGTTTTTTAATGCAAGAAATATTAAATAGTTTTTATGGAAAAGTTAAATAATTATTTTTATGAAGTACCTTAGTAGTTGATGATGGATGATAATACAATAAGAAACAATCAAAATCACAATTTAACATTGTACAAAACACACACATATATGCATTTTAAACTGAACTAGATAGTAGTACATTTTTTTTAAATTTATTATATTCTATTTTTTTTCTGTTATGGGGATTCCGAATACAATTAAGTAGGTATGTTGATGAAATAATGCACACTTACTAATATTTTAATACAATTTTTTTAACATTATCTATTCACGTGTTCCTAGTGGCGATTCAGTTTTGAACTGTGCAATTTGTATTTATTGGATCATTAAATGGTATTTATAAAAACAAGTGCTTTATGATATACAAAAAAGCGTTATCATAATCGTTTGTCTATATATTTCATACAATTAGAAATATTTCCATTGTTTTTATAATGTTACAGAGGGTTGTTTATGTTAATACGGTTGACATCTTTTCGAATTATTTATAAAGTTAATAACTCGGGACTTTGCCATTCTATACTAAAACACCAATTAAATTCTTGAAGTAAATGGTGATTTTTCAAACAATTTGAGAACATAACATTGACATTCAACTTTTCAAATATACCCGCTATTGTTTGAAAAAAAATATCCGCAACGTTTTACAAATACACCAACACTTTGGAAACGACCAATGAAACCAGTAAGCTGAAACATTTTTGTCTTCAACCAATATGTCAGTGGCTCTATTAACGAGTACTGTATTGATGAAGTCATTACTTCAGGGGGCGAATTTTCAAATTTATACAGCCCTGGTTAGGGCGTCATAAAATTACGCTGTATCAAAGTACACGACCCTGATTTGCATTAAGTGCTAACATAGTTTCGAGTTAAAAATGACTATCATCAGTATTAGGTTTTAACCCCTACGCTTAAAATCAATCAGTTATTTGACGCAGAGTTTTTTATAATTAGTTCATAAATTTATTTAGATTTATTCAATGAAAACAATGTTTAACTAACAAAATTTTAATTCCAATATTGGTTTAGCGTTTAAACCTTGAACATTTAAATAAACTAATTGATTTTTGTATAACAATAGCTGAACCTTGTGTACCCATTAAAGTCAACATTAACCTGTGATGCACCAAGTAATTATGACATTAAAATCAAGTAGGCCTACACAGAGGAGAAAAAACATGCTATAAAAAAGACATTTGAAATATATATGGCCATAAAACTGGATAAGGAGTTTTGTGTGAATGATGGGTAGAGGAGTTTTATGTGATGCGTGGGTTAAGCAAGGGTTGTAACTTGTGGGAGTCTATGCTCCTACTCAGCTGATCAATTAAGGTGACATTCATACATTAATCAAAGATAAGTTCACCATAAATAATTATAGTAAACTAGTAGCTACGTAGGATTAGTATGTTCATGGAGCGTGTATTTTGTTTTTGGTATGGTGAATTATAAACATTAGACTCAAATGGCTTCCAAGAATATACGGTATGTTGTGATTTTAATTAACAAAGTAGAATTGGTATTGTAATTATTATTACTTGGCATAAATAAAAGTAAAAATCTCTGTAACGCGAAAAGTTAACAGCTTATAATAGAATACTGTTAAGAATTATAAAGTTTAATAAGTTAAAACACATTCATGTTTATATATAACATATGGATTTATAAGTTTATATAAAGAGAATATGTATATATATATATATATATATATATATATATATATATATATATATATATAAATATATATTCTCATTATATTAATTAATAGCCTATATTAAGAGATGTATATATATATATATATATATATATATATATATATATATATATATATATATATATATATATATATATATATTAAGCTTAAAACTATTTAAGAATATGTTTGTGCTGCGTAAAATGAAGGATAATGGTTAGGTATTTGTTTTTGTATTGATCGTATCATCTATTTCAGCAAGGTTTTTTGTGGACCCAATACAATCTCCGGTAAGTAGCGCATTTATAGTTCAAAATTAAATGTTGTTTCGTTTAAAAACAAAAAGTTAGGGATTTTGATTGATTGTCTATGAATTAAGCTTAACTAGACTAGTTGGTTTTGATACTTTCAATGATAACTGTTTTTACTTTTTTCAATTTAAAAAAAAAAGATACGGAAAGTTATCTGACTGTGAAGACCAAGAGAGTGTTGATTTTTATATTCCTGGGGGCTTTGCTGTTTGTGTTTATTTCTACTATTCAGAGGTAAGTTAAGTCTAAGCTTGCTAACGTTTATGATTGAGTTAGTGCGTAAGAGGGGGTAAGTGGGAGGGTTGAGTGGTAGGGTCATCTTCTGTCCTGTGAAGAGCGATTTCAATATTAGCCTCCTTCAATCTCTATCAATATATGCCATATATATAGGTATTTATGGATATATATGGATTTATACGGACATAAATGATATATATATATATATATATATATATATATACACTAGTAATTTAATCATTATCTCAGGAATGAATAGCTTTAGGTTAATCCTTACTTGATCATCACTTCAGACATTGTTGTGAAAAACTATATTTTGATTTGGAGAAACAGAAAAAAAATTAGCCTTAATTCAATGACATTTATGACGATTAGAGAAATGTATGGATATTTATTAAACTAACTTAGTCGTATCTATACATTTTAAATTTCATTGTTCTTTTCTTTAATCAGCTCACGTTTTCTCATATTTAACCCGGAACAAACATTTAAAAAGATCGACACCAATATAAGCATTTTCAACTTGAATGAGCCAGGAAATACAAGTTTGAATGGCGCTAGTCAAGGCTGGATGAAAACAACGTTATATGAAATATTGGACAAGTTCCATCCACGGACCCTGGATACATGCCCCAACCAGTGTAACAAGACAGACAGTTTTTGTAAGGCTGTTACTTTTGATGACTGGACAAATCTGATACGAAAGTCCAACATTACCTTTGTGCCTTTACTTGAAGACAAACAGTACATTTATGAGTTTGAGAGAGAGTATTTGAGTTACCCGCCCTTGCAAGAAAAACGGGAATTACCGGATTTGACGTTGTCGAAAGTTTTTCTGCAAGTTGACAAGGACAATGTGAGTCATTGTAACATTAATGGCGTCATCGATGGTCGCGTGGATTTAGTGGATGGATACGGAAATCCAAGAAATACAGGCGGTGATGAGATCAGGGTGTGGATTGTGGATACAAATGACACAAGTTTCCGGGCGTCTGGTCAGGTGGCTGACATGAAAAACGGAAGTTACCAGATTTCTGTTCGATGTTTGTGGCCAGGTTTGATAAAGGTATACCATTGGTTTATTAACGTTAACTTTATTAAGTGTAGAGCTTTTGTTTATTTATATCCACATACGACCTAACAAAAGCGTATCTGCAGATAAACTTAAAAAGCTTTTAAAGCAGAACAAAATATGCAAAGCAAAATAGAAAATCAACTTGAGAATTTTTTTTAAAGGAAATAAAAAGTTAATTAGTTGAACTTGAAAAGTTTATCACACAATAAAGTTTTTTTCCTAGTCTGAATTTTGAATTTTAGCCAGCGATGAGCTCCTTTTTTCACCGATTGGAAATGTTAAATCCAGACTATCGCATGTCTGTTGACAGGTGTATGTTGCAGTTGCCTACCCACGGGAATACCTGAGGGTCGCAATGCTGCAGAAACGTGTGGGTAACTCACGTTTCATAGCTGGAAAATTTGTCAACAACGGCACAGAGGAGGTGAGTTTTTTGATGTTACGCAATTTTAAAATATGACAAGCGTAATGAGTTGGAAGACGTACTGTATATCAGGGGCGGGAGTGCGGACCGCACCGATGTGACACCATTTAGGGGGATGACACCATGGTAAAAAATAGCAAAAATCTATAGAGAAAAATGATAATTCCACTTAATTAAGTGATTACTTTAAGTGTTAAATAGTCTTTAAAGAGGTGCAAATTGAAAGTTTGAGGGGGGGGGGTGCAGATCAAAAGTTTAAGGGGGGGGGGGGGCGCAAATCGAAAGTTTGAGGTTGGTGCAAATCGAAAATTGAAAGTTTGTCCCGGGGAGGGTCGCTACGCCTCTGGGGGGGGGGGGGGTGGGGGGGTGACACCATTAAGAGCCGCACCGGGTGACACCCGACCTCGCTACGCCACTGCTGTACATCCAGATAAAGAAAACTATTTAAAATGAGACAGTATTTGTTAATTGTGGGGAAACAATATTTTTACCTTTGCTAATATGGCAATTAAAGTAAGGGGGAGGGAGGCTAAAAATTATGTTCATTTATATAAACAAAAATAAACTGTAATGTTTGTACTCAACACAATAAGGAACGCATGTATTTAGAGAATGTTTACCTGTAGGTATTTCAATTTAAAAATTGCCTAAAATCTGTTAAATGTATTTTTACAAACCCATATATTTTGATAGCTTTGAATATCGGAGATTGTTGTGTAGTTAATCGAGATATAAAGAATGGTGCATGTTTTATTTTTAAAGCAATTAATTTAAAAAAAAACACACATGTTTTAGATTTAGGTGTTTTACTACAACATTTGTAGGTAATTTGATTTGAGCCTCTTTAAAATTTGTATTATATTTCGTATCACATTACTTGCGCAATTCTCTGTACGTTTCTATCTCAACACAGTCTTTATTTAAGATTGTTATTCTATTATTCTAAATATTTCCCACAAAACCCTTTAAAATTTGCGGCCCTGCAACTTCCTTAAACAACATGACCAGTAAATAAACACCTGTTTGACGTAACAGGTGACTGTATGCTGGGGCCAGCCAGACGTACCAGGTAGACCGTGTCTCTGTAACCTCACATCCACCAACAGACATCCTTTTTACTGTGGTCGTCCTCTGGATAAAAGGTCTGTTTTTTTTCGTATAATCGGTCATGTCTAAAGGAGTGTTACAATTTAATTTTTTACATTGCTTTCTATACTTTTATATGCTGTACAAGTCAAGTCATGGCAATAATATATGTATAAACTGCCATAACTTTTAAGTTTTTTTTTAAATTTTAGTTAACTGATGCTATTTAAATTTGTTGAATATAATATTATTGGCTTACGTATACTTTTTCTAAGCACAATTTAAAATAGTCTGCTTCTAGGAAAAAAATGCGCAGGTAAAAATCTACATTGTAACCAGTTGTAGTTTCTGTTCAAATATTGTTTACACGTTTATAATTGACATATATATAAAATCTATAATTCGTGCTTCATGTTTAGGTTAACGTTTTAGTCAAAATTTAGGTTTAGATAAAGTTTACGTATAGGCTTATGAGTAAACTTCGGTTTTGGTTTCAACAAACGATTAGTTTTTAGTTTTAAGATTATCATGAGACTTTGGATTAGACTTAGATGGAGGTCTATACATACGTGGCGGTTTAGCGTTGGTTTAAGTCAAACAATATATGTAAACATCTAAACAGGTTGAGCTGCCAGGACTTCAATGCCACACTGTCTATCACTTTGCCTAGGCCATCCCACATAACACAAGAAGAAATAAATTTGATACAATCTGTGACAGTCAGGTAATTAAACCATTTATTTTAGTTAACTAGCAAGGCCCTGCACTGGCATCTGTGAAAACCCTGTCTGTAAAGGACCATGATATGTGTGTTTAGTAATCAGGATATACCCGGCATTGCCCAACCTCTTCTTCTTCTTCTTCTTAATTATTAGTGTTGAAGGGGATCGAGATTTATCTGCCAGTGGGTTTGAACTCGAGACTTTGTTCGAATTTATCAACCATGAGCTTTTTGCCGACTCGACCACGCCTCCAACACAATTAAGCGTTACGTGTCAACTGGTTATGCGCCATTGAGGCCATTGACTCCGATTTCAGCCTGCTTTTCTTTTTGGATTTGCTTCCATAGCCTTTGTTCAACCAAGAACAAACTACAAGGCAGCAGTTGTTTAATTTTGGAGTTGTCTCTCCTAGAAGAGTGGCTGTCCCCAGCTAACGAGCCTCATCTGCCCGAGGGTTCGAACTCGAAACTTTTCGGTTTAACAACCATGAGCTTTACCGACTCGACCACGCCGACCCCCATTGCCCAACCAAATCAAAACAAACCAAAACCAAAAGACAACAAAAAATTTTTAAAAAATGTTTATTATTATTCAAAAGTTTAAGTAATAAAAATCTCCGTCTATATCCCGAGTTGCCATTCCCCGAAGTGTTAAATAAGAATATTCGAAAAAGTTTAGGGGAGATAACACCCGGTTTATTTTTTACTCGCGTGAATTGGATTTATTTTTAAATTACCTCCCCTGTTATAACTGTTACACAATTTTAATTAATTAGTTTTTTCGACCCTAATATTATGAAAATGTATGCACTTTTTCTAGGAATCAAGACGAAAATGATATTTGACATTGATCCTTTTAATATGGTTTAGAATTGTGTTCAAGTTATTCGAAAGCTGTGGCAACTATAAAATAAATTTAAGTGGTTAGTTATATAAACAAACCCTACTCAGTTATTTACAACAAGACAATGGGATGAAATGTAAAAGCACTGCATGGTGCTATGTTTACTTATATGGTTCCAAGATCTATAGTGATGACGGACTGACAGACTACCAGCTTCGTTATATTATATATATATATATATATATATATATATATATATATATATATATATATATATATATATATATATATATATATATATATATATATATATACATATATTATATTTACACCTTCTTCTGTTCATACATAAAAATTAACTTTAATTCATTGCATTGAATGGAAAGAATTATCTTTAAATTGTAAAAAATTCATTTTACAGCGACATAAAAGTTAACACTCTACAAGTTAACATTACGATTCACGTCAATAACTCAGGTAAAAAGAAAAGAGTTTTACGATCATTTTCTTACAAATACTTATGCATTTTTTAATGACAAAAAAAGACGTTTGGACTAGAGTAAAGCTTCACAAATATGCTTGGAATAGTTTGCATTTAAATGTAATAGTATTTGTCGCTTTAACCAGAATTTAGTTTTTTCATTGATTGTATCTGAATGTCTTTACACTATGTTTGTTTGAAAAATTTCTTTGTAATGTTGCTAGATATTAGTTTTTATATAAATTGACAATTTATTAAGATTCTATGTGTCGCCTCTCATTAACGGTTAAAACTGTTTTAATACATATCGTTCCATTGTTGTTGCTTTGAATACCATCGAGATATGTAAAAAGAAAAAGAAAATTTTTCGTTTTCAGGCTCTCTACCAGCACTTCCACCCTGCTATAAGACGAGCCTATCAGCTACCTGGGACTTGACCAAACCAAAAGGCTACTGGTCACCTGGAGAAGTCTGGACATCTCTGGTCTGTGACCATTCCTACATAACCCCAGGTCTGGCACTAGACTGTCTACGTGATACTAGTATTTGGGTGTTCGGGGATTCCAATGGCGTTCGTCTGTACGGACAGCTTAGAGATGTGACTCAGTCCATCACCAGCCAACGCGGAGCATGGCCGCACAAAGAGGTGTGCAAAAACAAAGGGAACAATATCACTTTAACATTCACCCCACACGAATACCCGCTTTATCTTCGTGCCATTTGGACAACAAAGCTCCCCTACGATGGTGTAGCCCAACATATTGACGCCATGTCGTCAAACGGTAAAATCGTTGTAATATTCCACTACTATCTCCACGTTTTGACGTCCCATTTAAGTCTAGCCGAGCTACGTCTTAGATCTGTAACTGCAGCCTGCAAGCGACTTTTGGACAGAAACCCTGATGCAACAATAGCTTTCCGTGGTCCACACGTTGCATCATTCGAATGGGTTTTTAATCACAGTATAACTGGAGACAGTCTAGGAACATTTTATTTAAAGATAATTTTAAATGTATTTAAAGATTTAATGAACAGAATAATTTTTCTAGACGGTTGGGACATGACCATAGCTTTAGAAAACGCATATTTTCATCCAACAGACAACGTCCCAAAATTTCATATTAATTTTTTATTGTCATTTATGTGTAACACCACTGGGTAATTTAGAATTTAGACGAAGTTAGAGTTTTAAATATCTTATTGTACCAAACAGGAATCTGTTACCAGAAAATCCTTATAAATATTTGTATTATAAAGTTCTGGTAATATGAATAGTCTAAAAGTACAGTGAAGGTTTTTTTTCTTTGTTTTATTTTGATAAATAATCAACATTATGTTTAGATTCGATGCAGGCCAATGTATGGCTAACTATTCTGCTTTGAAACCTAAAAAAATATTTTAAAATATTCAAATTTATTCTTACTCTTAATTAAGCTGAATGTGGAATTAAACTTTCATTTATATTTGCCCTTTTACAGTTAAAAAAAATCATCGATATGTTGAATGCTAAAAAAAAAATTAAAACTCACTGAATCCTGTAGATTCAAAATTACATTTTAAAGTGTATGATTTGATAAACCGTAACGATTTTAGCTTTATGTGAAGAAGCTGCCTAATAGAATTGTTAGAACGTTGAATAATTTTAAACATTTTCTGAAAAAAAAACCCACAGAATATTTATTTTGAAAGAAAACTTTTTTTTTGCGCAAAATAAAATATCAGTGAAAAAGAAATTCTATGATTGACATTCCACACATCTGCTGAAATATAATAATGTAATACAAAAATTGTTTTCCTTTAATACTCTATTATATTAATTTAGCGAAAGAATAGTTATAATTTAACTTACAATTACCACTCTCTAAGATAATATAAAACAAAAATCTGAAAACAATTTTTAAAAGCTGTAGAATAATGTGCTTTAATGTATTTTTCATTTTCAGTAAAGAGGCAACACAATATTAGTGATAAAAAGTAAGCATTTACAATTACTACTGGGAAACAACAAAACTTGAGAGGTTTTGGATTCACTTAGAGTTTGCAATCACATTATCGCAACAATATCTGTATCTTATAAAATATTAGTATTACTTATTTCACATTAGAAAACATAAGTAAACAGTTTATGTGTTAATATATAATTAGTAAAGCAGAACATTTAATGTGACCTTTCAACTCGAGGTTAGTCGTTTTGAATATATAAACATCATTTTGAAATTGTGTCATCTTTTAAGTGTACATTAAGTTGTGTTTTGTGCAGCTAATGTATGTCTCTAGGTTAAAAAAAATGAAAACAAATACCATGATATTTTTTGTAAACTTAAATAATAATAATAATAATAATAAAAAGATTATTAGTTTAAACCGACCATTGAAATTGTTCTATTTATACATTATAGCTGATAATGGGTGATACTAGAAAAAAACCTCAATATATCCCAAAAATGAACATCTTATACCATAATCGATAAAATGAAATAGCAGGAAACAATTACAATTTATTTAAGTCAAGAGATGTTTTTTTTTTCTTTTAAAAACGTTCAAATAATTTTAACGAAAGAAGTAGAATTTGTAAAATAGGATGTCCTTAACATTCACCTCAACAGTAAACACATTCCTCTTTATTTAACAGCTTAAACGAGTTGTATGAATTTATTTATTTCAATTTTTATCTCATGTAATTGTTTTTTCAATATCGAAATAATACACGCAAGGCACGCTTACTGCATCATTTAAGAGGACATTTAAAATACAATTTTTTTGATATTTATAATGTTCAGAAGATGAGCATATTTTGCATTTATTCTGGCTAATTTTGCTCTAGTTACATAAAAAAGACATCAGTCAATGGAGATAAAAACTAAATCTACTCCCTTGTGGTGATTTCATAAAAAGAAATGAACGTCCATGTCCTAAATCCTCTATTTAGTGTTGTTTGAGTTAGTAGGTTGAAATAGACAACTCTTTAGAAGAGTAACTGGAACAAAATTAGAACATGTAGCTTCATGGCCCCAGTGTTTGATAGTTTCAATATATCCAGGGACGGATTCTCTTCTATTTGCATCCGGTGGGTCTCTGCTGGAGCCATTGCCAAAAACAATCAGCTTGTCATTGTAGACCAAAGCTCCGTGTAATTTCTTTTGGCAGTTCCAAAGTTTAGAAACAAATTTTCTTCCGATGCTTTGTGAGGAGGCTGCGTGTAAAATAACCCACAGACAGCCATTCGTCTGTAATATGAAGCTGTATTTGTCGTTCCTAAAACTGATAACCTGTTCTGCTGGTCCATCCAAATTTTCCAGTTTCATCCAAACTTTAGATAAAAGATCAAATTTATGAATGGCTGTTTCGTCAATTTGGTTGTGAGTTTCAGAACAAAAGAGCAATAGGGAATTTTCAAAAACAGTCATATGTTTAACTTCAACATTCATTGAAAACTGTGTACACATTTTAATATTCAAGCTTTTTGGATTTATATTGTAAATAGCATTATCATCTTTGTTTAGGAGGTAAATAAATTGTCCATGAGAAACTAGCAACAAATTATAACCAGGCAGCTTGAAGATTTCTTTCCAGGTGTTTTCAGAGAAGACAAACAATTTACAATGTCCGTCCGGCTGGTTGAGTGACTTCCCTGATGCGTACAGCTCACCATCGTAGGTGACCAGCTGGATGCTGTCTTTTAACTCATCACACGTTGACAGGCCGTACCACTTCTCATCGCAGGCGCTGATTGCCCTAAACTGTCCGTAACGTTTCACATAAACCCCAACGTGTGTATAGCTGCTACTAGATCTGTGCACAGCCGCTGATGGCCACAGGCCGTCTCTTGTAGGATGAGCGTGGTACGACAAAGCACTGACGATTATATCTCTAAAGTCTTTATTTTCAGAACACAATTCGTGTTGATAGACGCGTGATAAAACAGACGGACTTACAAGATATGTCCTCACCAATTGTATCAGTTCTGTTAGATTGTCTTTTCTAGATACAATCACGTTCTTTGCAATATCAATAGTAATATCAGAGTGTGTTTTCTCTAGCTCGTTACTCTCTTCACCAACACCAAATACTATTTTCCTACTTTTAACGAGCGAGTATTTATTATTGGGAGTACAGCAACCCACCCATCGTATCACAGATTCTAACACAATATCTTCACTACTAGCAGCTAAATCTTGGCTTTTTATCAAATCCCGAATATCACTGAACGGCAATTGTAGATATGTTGATGAAAGACTTATTTGATCAAAGTTTTGTAACATGAATCTATGAAGACTCTCTAGAACAATAGTCGAACCTAAAAGCTTAGATGTTGTATAAATGTATTCCCAGTTGTCTAACGTTATGGACGCAATAGCAAATCTTTCACACATTTTCACCATAAAGTTGATCTGCAACATGTGCACAGCCCTCCAAACGTGAATGAAATTATCCAACGTTAAAACATTGACACCTGTGTAAAGTGTTTTCAGAATCAACTGAAATATTTCATAGGAAACATCTTTTAACACAACGCAGTTTTCTTTGACCTCCCTCATTCCTGATCGAAACAACGCTTGGAAAAATTCAGAGCAGGCAGCAAGAACGAGCTTATGACATGTGATTGTGTCATCGTGTATCTTGATTGTAAAGTCGAGAAACATTTTGTCTGTCCACACAATCCCGAGACACTTAACGATCTCTGTGCAGATTTCAGGTGAGTTCATGTTGTAGGAAGATCTGTAATGTAGATTTCAAAAACCCATATGTTTTATACAAACACACACGCACGAACACACACACACACATATATATGTATATGTATATATATATATATATATATATATATATATATATATATATATATATATATATATATATATATATATATATGTATATATACAACATGGTGATCAGTTTTCAAAGACAGGCACATATATACAATTCTCTTCGTGGGGCCCGTTTGGGACACCACCACCACCACGTAAGCGCGCATAGCCTCCCCTCCCTTCCTCTCTAGGCATATCGCGACCCCCCCCCCCCCCCCCACTCCCAACAGTCTGGTGAGCTCTGGTTCACGCCAAATGTTTACAATCTTAGAGCCGGGTCGAATTAGTGACGTCTATTAGGGGCAGATAATTTAGCTTTTAACCGATTTAAAACTTATGAGAGGTGACATGTGGGGGGGGGGGGAGGGATGGGGAGTAGGAGTGGGGGAAGGGAGCTTGGGAGTTATCGTCCTTCACGAGCTACAGATAGTGTTTTAAAGCAAATTATTTCAGTCACAAATTATGATTTAATGAAAAGTAGAAAATACAACAAATAAATAGCGGCGTTTGCTACGCCGCGGGTGGGCTCGTTTGGTTATAAATTTCTAGCATGAAACTTTATATGAGCATACACCATGTGGAAAAATTCAAGAGTTTCCAGCTGCTAACCCGAAAGTCTCAAGTTCGAACATTACATAAATTTAGAATGTGTGCGCACTTCTCTCTGTCCGCAATATTTTTGGCAACTCCGTCAGCCTTTTCAGCGCTATATGTAGAACTTAAAGATACGGACTTTTATTGAAAATAACATGGTGGACGGTATAAATGTATAGACTACATTGTATTTAAAGAAGGAAAATAAAAAATAAAGGCATATTCGAATGTACAACAGATTTCTAATTAAAGCGTTTATTGTCGCGACAAGAACGCAAGAAACAATGACGTCACATGAAGTTTAAACTAAGTCAAAGGAAAGAACACAAAACTAATGGCGTCATCTTCCAATTTTAGAATATAAAGAAATGAACTATTTCATTCAAATTTGATTTAAATCTACTTATCAAATAGACTTACGCTATGAAATGAGTACAATACAATTTTCTCGGCCTAAACTTATAAAATTTACACTAACTATTTGGATTCTAGATCTAGAGCTACGGAAAAACTAGACTTAATAAGCCAGTCTTGAGAATTCTAGATCTAGATCTATGGAAAGACTAGACTTAGGTTCTACGTCTAGACTCTACATTTCTTTCTATAATTTTAACAATATTTCATTTCAATGCTCCTGATCAATAAAATGTTTCTTTTTCTAAGTTTCCGATAACGACTTTTTAAAAAGCTGAATTACAATTCATTTCATTACTCACTTTCCGTAAAAATATATGAATTTTATTTCAAGCATCTCTACCGTTTCTTCCCCTGAACGAAATTGAAAAAAAAAATTCATAAAAAAATCGAAAAACTAATATCCGCTATCCCCCCCCCCCCCCCACACACACATCCCCTACATCCTCCCCCCAGACAGTTTTAAATGCCACTCACATTTCTAAAAGAAAAACCGGTTAGCCTATTTGTAAAGAGAAGTGAGCTAAAAGTCACCAGAATCGCCAGTATGACGGGCTAGTTTATTCATAATACTCCATACA
Organism: Physella acuta; assembly: GCF_028476545.2. Lineage (NCBI taxonomy): Eukaryota > Metazoa > Mollusca > Gastropoda > Physidae > Physella > Physella acuta. The sequence goes on along the minus strand of NW_026731945.1, from coordinate 497,365 downwards.
ACTCTAAGTAATGTGTTAAACACTACGAGCTGACCCGCGGCGTAGGATACGCCGCCATCTAGTTGTTTTATTTTCTGCTTATCAGCAATTCATAATTTGTGAATTCAACATTACCCCCTCCCGCCCCCCCCCCCCCCGCCCAGTGAAAGCAGCCGTTTACAGACAAAGAAAAGATAAATCAGAAATTGTTACCCTTCGTTTCAAATCGTTTAATACTAAATTATCTGCCCCTAATAGCCGTCACTAACCCGGCTCTACGATTGTAAACATTCGGCTCGAACCACAGCTCACCTGAAAGGTGGGGATGAGGGTGGTGGCTAAGCTGCGTGGTGTTTTCTATGGTCTCCATGAAGAGAACTATATATATAGATTTGATCCGATATAAAGCAACCTAACGGTTCCCGTAAACCCCTCTATAATGTTAAATAAGTTAAGTTCCCCTTCCAAACCTGATGGTCCATGGGGCAAGGGAATTGGAGTTCACTTACTTATGTGACCTCGGCATGTGAAGAGATAGTGTGCTATATTCAGGGTACCCATTAGAGCGGGGTGGACTTAGAGACGGTCGCCTGACTTGCTGATCTCGTACCTCTAGGCCAATCCCTTCTTTTTTTCTTCTTAATTTTAGTCGGGTGTAACCCGGTGCGGCACTTAATGGTGTCGCCCCCCAGAGGTGTAGCGACACTTCCCGGGGACAAACTTTCGCTTTTCAATTTGCACCCCCCCCCTTTCAAACTTTCGATTTGCAACCCCCCCCCCCCTCAAACTTTCGATCCCCTCCAATACATTTAAGCCAGTGGCGTAGTGAGGTCAGGTGTAACCCGGTGCGGCACTTAATGGTGTCGCCCCCAGAGGCGTAGCGACACTTCCCGGGGACAAACTTTCGATTTTCGATTTGCAGCCCCCCCCCCTCAATCTTTCGATTTGGATCCCCCTCAAACTTTCGATTTGCACCCCTCCCCCCCCCCCTCAAATTTTTCTTTATATATTTTGCTATTTATTGCCTTGGTGTCACCCCCTAAATTGTGTCACCCGGTGCGATCTGCGCCCCTCGCCCCCTATCGCTACGCCTCTGATTTAAGCGACATTGAGGCCATTGATTCAGCCTGCTTTTCATTTTGGATTTGCTTCTATAGCCTTTGTCCAACAAAGAACAAACTACTAATCAGCCTCATCTGCCCGAGGGTTCGACCTCGAGACTTTTCAGTTTAACAACCATGAGCTTTACCGACTCGACCACGCCGACTCCACTCCGTCCCTTCACTATCATGTTATTGTTATTGATATATTCTAGAAAACACTTCCGTATTCAAAACTTGAAGCTATCCCGATCTATTTTTAAATGCATTATTGGAATCAATTTAAAAGAAGCTTCTTTCCTAATATTCACGACAACAATAGCAAAGTCTTATGCTCATATAAAAGAATATTTTTTTTCGCCCTTTCGTTATCTTATGCTTTCAACAAATCGAACTATCAGAATGTATCGGGCATAAAATGATTCAATAAAAATATTTACCGAACAGTTAATACTAAATTAAATATTAATCATTTTACAAACAGTAGTATAGAGAACGCTAAAGCTTAAACATTATTATTAATCTATAAATGTGCTTTTTAATGTTTTTGCGAGTAATACATTTTACGTACCTTCTATAATATTTAGATCTATAAAAGATTTGTAATGTAGATTCAAAACATGCAAGGTCGGAAGCAAAAGTTAGTAAACAATGACATTCAATAGGCGCATCTCATTGGTGCGAGAAAATAGGTTTTATTTGTTAACATTTTTAGTGCGCAAAAACTGGTGCAGTCAAATGTGACAATATTCTATTAAATTATGATGCGCAAGCAAACGTATACACATGCATATATTACCTCAATTACATTCTAACCAGAGGCGTAGCGATGGGTGGGGGGTGGACCGCACCGGGTGACACCATTTAGGGGGGGGGTGACACCAAGGCAAAAATTTGTAAATATATATACAGAAAAATGATGATTTCACTTAATTAATTAGAGTGAATCAAATAGTCTTTTAAGAGCAAAGTGGACAAATCCCGACACGGTTGGAGGGGGGGGGGGGTGACATCATGACGAATTGATTAAGAAAACATGCAACATCCAGCTGAATTTATAACCGAATATAGATACAAATTTTTAGTATTATTTGAGCACAGTTTAAGTAAGCAATTGCCGTTGGGGGGGGAGGGGGGTTACTTCAACTCAACGTTGCATTATGCCTGAGGAAAACGGTTTGGTTGAGAATCGTTATAACCTGTCAATCCATGTATGGGGTGGGGGAAAAAACGGCCCGGGACAAATCGGCCTCGTCAAATCGGCCCCGTTAATATGACCCCGTCAAATCAACCCCCGACAAAACGACCCCGTCAAAATAGCCCCGTCAAAAGGGCCCGACTTATTGGCTCCGGTGAAATGGGCTCCTGTAATACTGACTCGCGACATATAGGCTCCCGACAAATGGGCTCCCGACATTTAGGCTCCCGACAAATGGACTCCCGACATATTGGCTCCCGACAAAGCGGCTCCCGACATATTGGCTCCCGACATAAGGGCTCCTGACATATTGGCTTCCGACAAAATGACTCCCGACATATTGGCTCTAGACAAATGAATCGTATTACCACTATTGGCATAACAGTAATCATTTGTCCTGCATCCACTACCACTATAACCTCTTTAAAATGCCTGCATGAAATTGTTTTTCATTAACCAACATCAATTCACAAACAAATCTAGCCCTTAACAGCTAAACTCCACCAATTATAAAGTTGTGATGTTAAATTTACAACAGAAAAGATCTGTTGGTTAAAAGCGAGCACAGAAGTGTAAATGTGTGATATTAATGATGTTTACAGGATAACGACATTTTGTTTTGATAACCTACATGCATACTGCAGGTAGGGATGTACAGCGTGGACCCCTCTCCCCACACACTTGATTTGGAACCGCCCTTCAATCAACTCATATATTTAAGTCATAGATAGATTACCCTTAAATTAAAACATACTTTTTCTTATAATAGATAAACTATTATAAAAATAAGGCCTGTCGAACCAGAGATGCATACGTTGTATTACTTAAGAGTGTTGGATAAGCTAACTCTAAAGAATATTGATGAAGGGGTCCCACTGGCAGGTGTCATACTCAATGAGACTGTTTTGACAGGAAACCGTTTTGTCAGTGGTCATTTTGTCGGGAGCCAAATTGACAAGAGCCTATTTGTCGTGAGCCAAAATGACGGGGGCCTATTTGTCGGGATTCGTAATGACGGGGGCCGTTGTGTCGAGAAACTAAATGACGGGAGCCTATATGTCGGGAGCCTTATTAATTGGAGTCCTTTTGTCGGGAGCCTATATGACGGGAGCTTTTTTGTCGGCAGCATATATAACGAGGTCAATATGTCGCTGGACCTTTTGACGGGGTCGATGTGACGGGGCTCCTATGTCGGGGCCGATTTGTCGGCGTCGTATTTACGGGGCCGTTTTGTCAATGGCCGTTTTGACGCCGCACGATATATATATATATATATATATATATATATATATATATATATATATATATATATATATATATATATATATATATACATATATATATATATATGTAACTAGTGTAGTTACTAAAGACGATTGATAAGAACGCAATACAGTCTGTCAACTAAGTCATGACCAAGGCCAAACTGAACTGATGCAACGGATGACGGTGGTGTGACAGAAATAGAAACAAAAGTCTAATAATAACTAGTACAATAAGACTGCGTAGTTAGGAGGCGAGATAATCGGACTGTACGCCAGAAGTGCGGAATTGATAGCTATGATGCAACGGATAGAACCGATTACGAATACAAGGCGACTGCGTAGTTGAGAGGCGATATAATATAGGACTGGACGACAGAAGTGAGAGAAGAGAAGTTGAAGCCTGAACTGTAGATACGTGTTTTAATGTGTGAGAATAAGATAGGAAGCCTGAACCATGGACACGTGTTTTCTGATGTGTGAGAACTAGTGAGGACAGTGGGGGTCAGTTGGTTCATTGTATTCTTGTGGAACATTGATGCATTGCTATGTGGAACATTTCTATTGATTCAAGTAATAAAGAGATAAATGTAAACCTGCACTTCAGAGTATCTGTATTGTGATTAATGTTGTGTGCCGGTCAAAGATAGCACAAGTAAATACACTCTGTAACATTTGGCGTTGCGAGTAAATACACTCGGTAACACACACATATATATATATATATATATATATATATATATATATATATATATATATATATATATATATATATATATATATATATATATATATATATGTATATGTATATATATATATATATATATATATATATATATATATATATATATATATATATACATATATACCGATAAATATATTTTTTTTCATACCATTAGGTGCCGCACCGGGTCACACCCTACCTCGCTACGCCACTCATTCTTACTCTACCCCCCACCTCAATATTCCACCTACTAAAAGAACAAAATAAAATAATTTTCCCATTCCCCGACACGAACCATTCACTATTTGTCAGTATAGCTTAATACATTTTTCTTTTCTCGTATACAAAGTATTGAGGCGGTAAAGATTCTTAAGGAAATAAACCGGGAGTGATCTCCCCTAAACTTCCTCGAATATTCTTATATAAAATAACAGGGGATGGGAACTCGGGCTATAGACATGATTTTTAATCCATTTTAAATACTTAAAGTTTTAAAAAAAAATTCATAAAAAACGTTTTAATAACAAGCTTTTATGTAATGATGCACTAAAAAGTAGAAAATAAATTATAGACTACTATTTAAATAACTATAAAGAAAAGCGTGGGGCACTTTAGTACTTTAGTACCTATTTTATATCTTTACTAATATTTGAGAAGAGACCCACGCTTTTCTTTATAGTTATTTAAATAGTAGTCTATAATTTATTTTCTACTTTTTAGTGCATCATTACATAAAAGCTTGTTATTAAAACGTTTTTTATGAATTTTTTTTCAGTACTTTACATGTTTTATCTACAATAGAGTTACATGACTAAAAACCATTGCGCGCCTACTGAATATCACGTTCAGTAGGCGCGCAATGGTTTTTGAACGCAGCCATTACGTGGTCGTGATGGCGCAGCTATTGATGACGCGTGTGGTGTGGTTGGCTAGACATGCCTACTAATTCGGTCCAAATTTTAATTAATTCATAAAAAATCAATTAGGCATCCAATTAAGTCAAATTTAGTTTCAGATTGCATTGTCTTCATGTCTTGACCCACGTGCCAACTGTGAATCGTGTCGGTCAAGTAGAACTGTCCGAATTTTCACTCCTGCGTTTCCGTCTAGACTGACGACAGACTGACGACAGAGGAAGTGAGTTAAATAAAAGCTTGTAAAAATAGAATAAAATCTCGTAGACAAATTAATTGCACACCAAGTGAACGCGAAATAAAAAAGCGCATAATAGTGCGCAATATTATTATTACTTTTAAAATTTACATTAGTTTTTTGAGAAATCGGAAGTAGCGTAAAGTACTACTTCCAGTCAACGGAAATGACTCAAAATTTAATAGAAGGTAGAGAATTAGATCTTTTACTTACGTATGAAATTTCATTTATCTATCTGAAATAGTACTCAAGTTATAGGCTTTTGAAAAATTCAAAGTAGAAAAAGTACCATTTCCGGTTGTCGGAAATCGCTCAAAAGTTGATACGGATCTACGATTTTGATAAAATACTTATATATGAAATTTCATCAACCTAGCTGTAACGGTACTCAAGTTATCGTGTTTACACACGGACACACACACACACACACACACACACACACACAGACACACAGACATACGGACAAGATTGCAAAATTATGTTTTTCCGAATCAGTGAGATGCAAAACGTCGAGATTTGCAAAAATATATATACGAGAAAGTAAAAACATGTCACATTTGAGGCTATTACCAAAACATTTTTACTGGTGATCCAGTGCGTCAAGCAACATATAAGACACTACAACCACAAACGAGTTTAAAACTAAAAGAATTTAATACTAGATACAGTATCTACACTAAGACAGTCTATTATAAACAATAAATACAAATGCTAGCTGTTACATTCGTCTTCTTATATATTTTTGTCTCGTAATGGCCAGATGTAACAATTGTAAATACAAAACAATCTACAAAGAGAATCTGTGTATCATGCGTGTATAATTATCATCAATCATAATATTACACGACAAGAAGAAAAAGTAACGAGTAGGTACACGATGTTGACACCACACCACATTGCTTCACACACTGCCTCGTTCACACACTTGGTCCCGCTAGCACACCACTTTCAAGGGGAGGCTACTCTCTACACGTTTTTGTTATAGACAAGCCACATCACACAATACAAAAAGTAAAAAACAGTTGCTAAAAGTACAAACTAACCAACACTTACCCTGGATGAGACCTAAACGACACTGAGGCAATCACACACGATCTCACACACCTTTATATAGGCCTACCCGTACAGAAAACAGGTACAAAACGGTTGTCACAGCTCACAACACGAAGTATGAACAGGGACGAACGGGAGAGGGTACAAAGTGCAAACAACATTCACCACTATATATCCCCCTTCATTCGTTCACTACACAGCTCAAGTAGGTGTAAATGTATTATGTATGTGTATATGTGTGACGTTCTTTGTTAGGTCTTGTTCGACACCAGAGTTTCTTCCAGGCATCTCTTCGGGCCCCCCGAAAAATTTTTACCGCTCCCCCCCCCCCCCCCGAACGAAATGAAATTTATATAATTTATATAGAAAATATATACTTTTAACAGTGTCCGCCCCCCCCCCCCCCCCCCGAAGAAAGTCTACCGCCCCCCCCCCTCCAAAAATTTCAAGTGCCCCCCCCCCCCCGGAGAAAAAAGTCTGGAAGAAACACTGTTCGACACCTTCCTCACGGCACCCAAATGCGACAGAGGCGTGTTCAGCCGCCTGTCTGTAGGTATTCACCCATGGCACCGATCCACCCACCTGATATAAAGAAGAACACTCGGTAATCTATTGTTTTAGGTACGTAAAATGGCCCGCGACTAGTAATGTGAGAAACAGGTGACTCCTTAAATTTTAATAATTATTTCACATTTTGAGGAGGATTTATGTTTTGAAAAATACAAACATGTTTCCTTGTTTCATATATGTACCTGTTTTTAAACAACTGAATTTTTAAAATTTCAGTAATAAATGAAGACTTGCGATGTTTCCAACAGATGCAACCATGCTCATGTTTATTATTTTTTATTGTAAACTTTTAGCGCAAGATTCAGGGGAAGCCACTCTAACTTACAGATGGCCGCTTTTTATATAGCAAATCCTGCTCGAAAACACTACTGTTTAAAGTTAATTTCTTGCCTATATTGATATATTTAGCAATTGATTTAGGTTTATTATTCATTTATCTATAATATTTGACACAAATATATCACAAAATACTTCTATTAAAGCCTTGACCATGAGGTAATTTTTTCGTACATTTCTAGCCGCTGGCGATTTTACGTACCTAAAACGATAGAATACCGAACACTCTACCCGCAGGTTCAATATCAAACACTTTACTCCTTCATGAATAATTACAGTTCAGATAATTAGGTGAATCTCAACAGACCTCCAATGGCATAGGTCCACAGACTGTATCACTCCGTATCTCACTGTACTAACACTTTTCTCTGCATTCAATCAATTCTCTATAACTCGGCCTTTCTGCCTCCGATGGTTCATCTTCTCTCTACACATACCCAAAAGTATCGTCGCTTATATACACATCCATACTCACCAAGCTGTACATCCGGTATTGTCAACAATGTCTATCAAGTTCAAACTATTCTATTTTGGTACTACCTATTGCATAGTCTCTATTAATAGCATGTCCAGTTGTCTTCAAGTTTACTAGTGAAATTCTAATGTAGTAACATAAGCTACGTCAAACAGTTTCATATTAACTACTGATAATTCAGTTCAGTCTTGGCCTTGACCAAATACGTTGTTTTTGTAACTACACTAGTTCAGGGGTCGGCAACCTTTTGAAGCGGAAGAGCCAAAAGTTACAATTTTCAAAATTTCCCAGGTTTTAAAGAGCCACTAAATTTTTTTTTATATCAAATATTTTATTTTTTATTAAGATTATTAGTATTTGTTCAAGGAGCTGGAGAGCCGCATCTTGATATCAAAAGAGCCGCATGCGGCTCGCGAGCCGCAGGTTGCCGACCCCTGCACTAGTTTTTTTTTTTTTTTTTTTTTTTTTTTTTTAATACTTTTATTTGCAATTAAAACAAGTACATCAACATCAAATTTTTTAACATAATTTTGAACACCAAATGAAAACGAAAGGTTTTGCTAATGTACATAATGAATATTTACATGATGTCATGTATTTGATTATAAAAAAAATTGCAAAGGATGACAGTAAAAGGGGTGAAGGTCAAATGAAAGTGTCAGAAGTCTGGGTGGGGAGAGGAAAGGAAATTTTTCAGAGAGGGTCAATGGGACAGTGAAGCATTTTCTATGTAGGGAAACAACTTAAGTTGACTAGTTGAAAGGGTTTTGTAGTGGTCGCATTGAGTTTTCAAAAGGTTGCAGTGTGAAAGATGAGGGGAAAGAGACAAGATTTAGAACTTTACCCTGCACTAGTTACATATATATATATCTAATATATAAAGCTCAGTTCTGTATGTAAAAATACATATGTATATCGTTGACATACTTCCATGGATTAAAGTGTTAGAATATTACCGTGCGCATTTGTCTAAATTTATGAGTTAAAAAATTACCATTGAAAGTGTTGGGAAATAATTTTCATTTTTCAAACTGAAAGTAATAATTGTCGGCATGTTCATTAAACACAATTTAAAAAAAATATCTTTTACAAAAATTCTAATTATGTCTTTATTTAGTCCTATAGCGCTTACTTCCCTTTGATAAATTAGGAAAACACAATTACTTCCCTTTATAAAACCATTGCATTAGTGGAGAAGCATTTACTTTTTATTACTTTGTTTTGGTGTTGGGAAAAAAATAATTACATAATTAGCGGGGATTGATCAAGTGCAAATGTTGTAGGTATTTTACGGATAAGCTTGGAGTATTATAATTGTTCATTAAATTGAAACAGGCGCGTTCGTTTAAGTGAGTGCAAAAACTATGAATAAGTTGGGGTACTATAGTCGTTTATTAAGCTAAAACAGGCGATTCTGCCCCGGGCGTTTATGTTCGCGTTAGTGTTTTCTTTGTGTTTAGGTGGGTTTGCGTTAGTGGTTGCGTTTTGATTTGGTTCGTTTTTGTTCTTTCTTTTTTTCGTTTTTGTTTGTGTTTTTTTCTTTGGGTTTGTATTTGTGTTTTTGGTTGGTTTTGCGTTTGGATTTGGTTTGTTTTCGTTTGCTTTTTCGTTGTTTTTTTGTGTTGGTATTGGTGTTTATGGTTGTGGTTGGGTTTGTTGTTAGGTTTTTGTTTTCGTTTGTATTTGTAATTGTGTTAGCGTTATGTTTGCGTTTTGTTGTTTTGGTTTTGGTTGGTTGTGGTTCGGGTGGGCAATGCCGGGTTTAGAATGATTCCTAAACACACAGGTAATGGTCTTTAACAGAAAGGTTTTTCACAGAAGCCAGAGCAGGGCCTGGCCGGGACGGCTAGTATATATATATATATATATATATATATATATATATATATATATATATATATATATATATATATATATACATATATATATATATACACACATATATATATATATATATATATATATATATATATATATTTATATATATATATATATACTTATATACACATAATACATAATGCAATTACTTGAGTTCGAGATTAAGCGTAATTGTCTACTTATATGTAAAATAAACCGGGAGTGATCTCCCCTAAACTTTCTCGAATATTCTTATATAAAATAACAGGGGATGGGAACTCGGGCTATAGACATGATTTTTAATCCATTTTAAATACTTAAAGTTTTAAAAATAGAATAAAATCTCGTAGACAAATTAATTGCACACCAAGTGAACGCGAATAAAAAAGCGCATAATAGTGCGCAATATTATTAGTACTTTTAAAATTTACATTAGTTTTTTGAGAAATCGGAAGTAGCGTAAATAAGTACTTCCGGTCAACGAAAAATTCTCAAAATTTGACAGAAGGTAGAGAATTAGATCTTTTACTTACATATCAAATTTCATTTATCTATCTGAAATAGTACTCAAGTTATAGGCTTTTGAAAAATTCAAAGTAGAAAAAGTACCACTTCCGGTTATCCGAAATCGCTCAAAAGTTGATACGGATCTACGATTTTGATAAAATACTTGTATATGAAATTTCATCAACCTAGCTGTAACGGTACTCAAGTTATCGTGTTTACACACGGACACACACACACACAGACACACACACACACAGACACACAGACATACGGACAAGATTGCAAAATTATGTTTTTCCGTATCAGTGAGATGCAAAACGTCGAGATTTGCAAAAATCTCGATTTTTTTTTTTGCACGATTACAAGACTTTCTCTATACTTCGTATATACGAGAAAGTAAAAATGGTATAATTACCACCAGGCAGTCACACATTTGATCAAAGCCATTTCTTCAAACTTTAAATGTGATGGCCTAGGCAAAGTTATAGACAATTTGGCATTGAAATCCTGGCAGCTTATTATTTAACTGATACTTAAGCCAATGCTAATTTCCACATTTGGCCTTTACTTTAATCTAAGGCTCATCCTTTAACTCAAGCTAATCCTAGAAATAAAAACTAATCTTGCACCACAATTATCCACCGCGACAATGTCGTTTGAAACTTCCGTCTTAAGGCGTGTTGACGTTAAGGCCGATTGTCATAGTTTTTGTTCCTTGATGGTGTCGATGTGGTAGAGTTGGTAAAGCTTATGGTTGCTAAACCGAAAAGTCTCGAGATCGAACCCTCGGGCAATTGTTCTTGGTTGGAAAAAGGTAATGAACCAGATCACAAAAGAAAAACTGGCTGAAATCGGAATCAATGACTTACAAGTTGACCCCCCTTTCCCCCCCCCCCCCCCCCCCCCCCACCCCGCCCATTGAAAGCAGCCATTTACAGACGACAATGAAAAGATGTAGCAGAAATTGTAACCTCTCCTTTGTTTCAAATCGTTTAAATACTAAATTATATGTCCCTAATAGCCGTCACTAACTCAACCAGGCTCTACCATGTAAACATTCGTCGTGAACCATTCCAGTGGGAATGGTAGCGATATTCCCGGAGTGTGTGATTAATGACGTGATTCTACGTCTTGTCCCGCATGGTCCCCATGAAGAGAATTATATATATATATATATATAGATACTTAATTATGTTGGAAGGATTGTCTCACCTAGTCTTCATAGAGGAGGCTATCACATACATGAGTAACCCATATTTGCTAATTTTTTTTAAACGAACATGGGTGTTAATTTTTTTTTCTTTGGCAGTTTTGTTTGACGGCCCGTTTGGTATATGTCGCATTGCATACAGCATGCTATATAAACACGAGTGAAGCAATACAGTTCTCAAAATGAAAACCATGCCAGATTTATTAAAACGCCATCACACTGTAGCCTACAACGGACACATAAACAAAATGATAAACAAACACACAGATGAGATTCCGACATGGGAAAAATAATATGTCGAGGGTATGATTTTTTCCCCGATTATAATACTTTCTAAATGACAAATTAATACATGTTTATAAGTCTTTCTTCTTCTTCGTTCTTAATTTTTGGTGTTGGGAGGGATCGAGCCATATCTGCCAGAGGGTTTGAAATCGAGACTTATTTCGAGCTTTGCCGACTCGACCACGCCTCCATCGCAATTAAGGATTACGTGTCAACTGGTTATGCGCCATTGAGGCCATTGACTCCGATTTCAGCCTGCTTTTCTTTTTGGATTTGCTTCCATAGCCTTTGTCCAACCAAGAACAAACTACAAGGCAGCAGTTGTTTGATTTTGGAGTTGTCTCTCCTAGAAGAGTGGCTGTCCCCAGCTAACGAGCCTCATCTGTCTGAGGGTTCGAACTCGAGACTTTTCTGTTTAGCAACCATGAGCTTTACCGACTCGACCACGCCGACCCAATGTTTATGAGTGACCCAAGCTCTTCTTTATGGTGATATTTCATTCTGCTAGTGGTTGTTGTATGCGAGAAGCATTACAGGGCCGACGAAACAAGATAAAGTAGTTTCACTTTAAACACAAACCCCTTCGATTTGTCTTGATTCTTTAGTTGATATTTGTTTACAGTATGTATCTACCACAGTTCACTATGAAGCGATGCCTACAATAGCTATAGTAGAAAGATAGCTTGGAGATAACAATACTTGAACAACAATTACTATTAGGTTCCTACGATAACCAAGCGACAACAAAATGATGACTGACCTTCTAACCTATCTCTGTATTTATATACCCCTAATCTCGAAGACCTAACTTCAATAAATGTCACTCACCTTCTAATAGCTACTATGCTACAGAAGTGTAGGCTACATTTTTTAAGTGCCATAATAAGACACAACGCTAATACGCATAAACAAAAGGGACGTTACTCTAAACGTACATAGTTGATTACGCCACCTTTTACGATAATCCTATTATATAAAAGACCATGTGCGCACTTCTCTCTCTCTCTCTCTCTCTCTCTCTCTCTCTGTCCGCAAAATATTTTCGTCAGACATCACATCAGAATCTGCAGCAATATATGAAGAAATGTATACGGACTTTTGTTGAAAATAATATGTTAGATGTTTTAAATGTATAACCACAATTTTATTTAAAGAAGAAAAATAAAAAATAAGGCGTATTCGAATGTAGAAAAACAATTTTAATCATGCAACCGGAAAAGTGTTTATACTTGGGACAAGAAACGCTTTAACAATGACGTCGCTTATTGTTTACACTAAAAATGAGCACGAAACTGATGACGTCATCTTCCGAGTTTAGAATAAAATAAAGAAATGAACTATTTCATTCAAATAAGATTTAGAGCTAGATTCTACGTACGCTAAGAAAATTATACAATACGATTTTCTCGGCCTAAACTTTTATAAGTTTTTACTTTATCTATTTGGATTCTAGATATAGATCTAGATCTCGATTCTAGATCTAGACTAGATCTACGGAAAAACTAGACTTAGATGCTAAGATCTGGATTTAGACCATCTACTAAAACCACATATCTACCATTGAACAGCCGGGTTTTTAAAGAAATCGTTTAAGTCTCTTAATTTTAAGTCTCTTAATCAGTGAGTGCGTTTAATATGGTATGGTTACCAATGAAGAAATGAACTATTTCATATAAATCTATAGATCTATTCATAAAAACCTAATAAAAATAAATCTTTTCTTTGCTTTGTCAGTAATATCGTTCAGCGTGTAGTAATGCGCATTGCGTTTTGACTAACAACTATTTTATAAATTATTTTTCTCAAACAAGTTCAACATTTTAAAATATATAGGCCTATAATTCACGCGAAACGGGTACCGATGGCTAGTAATATATCTAATTTACATTCCTAACAGTTGTAATATTTTTTATTATAAGAAAGAAAATTTCTTCTATGTGCGCATATGAACTAGTTTGATTTATAAATGTGTTTGTATTTTTTATCTTCAAATGTAGATTTACAGCTATTTGGTAAACTCTGCTTATTTTCTTTTTATGATTATTAACGCTTTACACCCATTGTTTTCTCACAAATGTGTTCATAGCATTGGAAGAACATAATAGTCTAAGTATTGATAACTTGGGCTGCTATATTTGATGATACAACTTGTGCTGATCAAATTTCAAATATTCCATCGAAATTGGGATTTTTAAAAATGTATACAATTTTTAAAGAAAAAAATTACTCAAAACAATTTATTTATATTTTATTATCGTGTAAACAAGCATATTTTAATAAGGGTAGTTTCAGGTAAATATTTGACAATCTATGACTACGTTTGCATTTTCACACATCCCACTCACTCTCTTATAAATCAAGCTAGTTTTTAATCATTAAGTATCTTGTTTGTGTGCTGTCATAATCTGAAAACTTGTCAATTTTGTAAAGTTTAATAATAAAAAAAAGTATTGCTTTTTAAAAGAAATCATGCCATTTATAAATTAAATTTGTACTTGTGAATATGCAAATAAATAGTATAAATTATGAAATACCTTAATTATTATATGCAAACAAATGGTATAAAACTATGAAATCCCAAAATTAATATATCCTGTAAACACTACACATTGTTCGGCAATGGATTAAAATAACGGAAGATACAAGGCTGCTCCAAATCTGACGCAATATCACAAGTATTGTATTGTTGATGTTATCCTAAACCTAGTAACGGTCATTAAATTACAGTCGAAATAATTTAAATATTAAGCTTGAAAATGTTTGTCTGGTTGAACATGGTCGGGAAATGTTTTAATGAGTTTTATATAAATCTATTTTGGAGTATTTACAAAATAATAAATCTATTAAAACTCAAAGCTAAATATAAAATAATTTCGAGTGTCATATTTTAAAATACAACTACAACGCACAAGATGTGGCTATCAATAAGTTGCCTTTTGTCTTTGGCTTTTAAAGATACGCATCTCCGTTATTCCTAAAAGAAAAAGCTAATGTGCTGTATCATCAAAATGGTTAGAACTGGTTTTATTTGTATAACTCTTTATGTGTTTCTGGTAAATCAATAAACTATTGACTTTAAAGTCATTGCATGTGTGGGAAACTCTATAACATTACCCGAGTTCGTATCTTATTTTAAAGAAAGCGTATTTGATTAAAAAGTATTAAAAAATAACAAAATAAAAGTTAAAAAAAAAGAACACAAATGAGTGTTCTCTATTTGTAAACTTTAGAACAGTGTTTTTAAGGATAAATAAAGTCAACCAAATATCTATCCTATTTGATAGACACAGCTTCACAGTTACCTAAGCTAAGTAAAGATGACTTTGGAAGTGTAGCTGGAACGAAATTTGACATAGCAGTACTATGTCCCCAGTATGAAATAACTTTAAGATGTCCTGGAACAGCTGTCGGATCTGTTTGATATTTATTTCCAAAAATAATTAACTTTTCATCGTATGTTAGAGCGCCGTATTGTCTTCTTTGGCGATTCCATAGTTTAGAAACAAGTTTTACTTCAATTCGTCCTGATAACGATGCATCGGAAATAACCCACAATGAGCCATTCGTCTGTAAAATGTAGCTGTGTTTGTCGTTCTTAAAACTGATCAGTTGTTCCGCTGGCCCATCTATGTGAGTTAGCTTGGTAAATGAGTTAGACGAAAACTGATAATTGTGAACAACTGTGTTCTCAATGTTGTTTTGGGTTTCAGAGGAGAAAATAAGAAGGGAGTTTTCAAAGATAGTTGCGTGGGTTACAACTAAATGGGTTGGAATGTTTGTGAATTTTTTAAATTCCAAACTCGTTGGGTTTATATGATAAATTACATTATCATTTTTGTCTAAGATGTAAATAAACTGCCCATGAGAAACAAGTAACACATTGTTTAAGGGCAGATTAGAAATTTCTTTCCAATCGTTCCCAGAGAAGACAAACAATTTATATTGCATGTTTGGCATATTAAGAGGTTTTCCAATTGCGTATAAATCTGCGTCAAATGTCACTAGCTGAATACTGTCTTTTAAACCATCACAAGTTGGCAAATCGAACCAAGTCTCATCGCTAGCACGTATTGCTCTAAACTGTCCATCTTTTCTTGCATAAACCCCAACGTGTGTAAAGCTACTACACAATCTGTGCACAGCCGCTGATGGCCACTGGCCGTCTCTTGAAGGTTGGGCTTGGTACGCTAAAGCGCTGTCAATTATATCTCTAAAGTCTTTATTTTCAGAACACATTTTAAGATGATAAACTCGTGTTAAAACCGCAGGAGTAACTAAACATGTCCTCACCAGACTCAGCAATTCTGTCATTTTATCTTTTCTAGATAAATGCTCGATTAATGCAACATTAAGCGAGTTATCAGAAGGTATTTTTTCCAATTCACTGCCATCTTTTTCTATGTCGACTAATTTGTTTGTGTTAGTAATATCTGTGTTAGCATTATTTGGAGCATAGCAGTCGACCCATCTTATCACTGATTCTAACACGATATCTTCACTACTGACACGAAGATCCTGGCTTTTTATCAATTCACAAACTTCGATGAAAGGCAGTTGTAGAAATGTTGCTGATATACTAATTTTTTCAAAGTTTCTCAACATAAAGCTTTGAAGCTTATCTAGAACAAAAGTTGAGCCAAAAAGTTTAGCTGTTACATAAATGTTTTCCCAGTTGTCCATTGTAATAGCGTTATTTGCAAATCGTTCACACATTTTTATCATAAAGTTAATCTGCAGCATGTGCACAGCCCTCCAAACGTGAATGAAATTATCCAACGTTAGAACATTGACACCTGTGTAAAGTGTTTTCAGAATCAACTGAAATATTTCATAGGAAACATCTTTTAACTCAACGCAGTTTTCTGTGATCTCCCTCATTCCTGATCGAAACAACGCTTGGAAAAATTCAGAGCAGGCAGCAAGAACGAGCTTATGACATGTGATTGTGTCATTGTGTATCTTGATTGTAAAGTCGAGAAACTTTTTGTCTGTCCACACAATCCCGAGACATTTCACGACCTCTGTGCAGATTTCAGGTGAGTTCATGTTGTAGGGAGATCTGTGAAGTAGATTAAAACACAAGACAATAAGTTTTTTACAAACACACACGCACACAAACACATACACACATAGTGTTGTTTTCAAAGACAGGCACACATGGAACCATATATATATATATATATATATATATATATATATATATATATATATATATATATATATATAATATATATATATATATATATATATATATATATATATATATATATATATATATATATATATATATATATGGTTCCATGACAAATGATCTCAAGGACAAATGATCTCACGAACAAATGATACCATGGACAAAATACCTCAGACAAAATATCTCACAGCAAAATTTGAATAGTATGTTCGATAATTTTAGTTGATTTGACCTTTTTTTTATTGACAGTCAATTTGGTTTTGTTTACTTTTTTATGCATAATAATTGTTAGTAAAATGAATTTGTTAAACTTAAAAGATTTATGAAACCTAATCTTTGTAATAGCATTTGATTTTAAAAAGTAAAAATTAAAACAAACTTACTCCTTTAGCCTGAAAGGTATAATAAATGATAATGTATAACAAATATAAAGTAACGGTAGCTATACAACATTAATGTTCAAAACACGCGAAACATTTCTAAAAATGTGAATGGGTCTTCAGGTTCGTAACGTAAAACTATTGTTTTTATTGCATCATCAACTCAAACATAACGTTTACGTTTCTTTGCTGACAGTACATCGTTATGATCACACCTCTCCAATACTATGTGATCATGTATTGTTTGAAAACTTGCTCGACATGTTCTAACTTCACATTTCCAAATCTCTTTGCTTGCTGTTCCAATTATGGCTTTAATAAACATAAATTCACCAGAAACTAATGTCCTAAAACCTTTCATATAGGTAATTAATGAGGCCATAGCTGAGTAAGCACCACCAATACTGCTTTGTTTGCAAACTTAGCTCCGCACTGACCGCTGTCTTTTAAATAAGCATTTGTCACTGATCGCTAAGGTGTGACCGACGCACAACAATGGACTTTAGATACTAGTTGTAATGTCCATGGGGGGCGGATGTCTTTCCTTTCAGGCATGTCTCTGCTATAAAAGCGGGCGGCCCCATAGATACGATACGAAGGTGTGTCTTTATTGTTATTTCATTCCCTTTGATCTAGTTTCGTCCACCTGACATGGTAGGATTGTCTTATGTTTGTCAAGCCCACCTTCATTGTCCTTCGAAATATTTCTTTAATCTTCGCATACTATATTAGAAATGTTAATTTTAAAATGTTTAGTGCAATATGACAAATGCATACTACACATATTTCTCACAATTATCATATAGCCCTATAAACAATATTAAAAATAGTAAATAAAACCATATGACACAATACAAAAAATGTTCAGATCAACTAAAATCATCCAATATACTATCAAAATTGTCCTGTGAGATATTTTGTCTGAGATCATTTGTCCATGATATCATTTGTCCTAATATATTTTGTCCAGGTATCTTTTGTCCGTGAGATCATTTGTCCTTGAGATAATTTGTCCTAAGATCATGTGTCCTGTCACCATATATATATATATATATATATATATATATATATATATATATATATATATATATATATATATATATATATATATATATATAATTATCTACGTGGGGACCTTGCGGGACACCACCACCACGTAAGCGAGCATAGCCTCCCCTCCTTCTCTAGGCATGTCGCTACCACTCCACCAGATATATTTTAAAATTCATTATTGGAATCAATTTAGTAGAATTTTATTGCCTTATATTCAAGACATCAAATTGCAAAGCCTTATGTTCATATAAAAGAATATTTTTTTCGCCATGGCATTATCTCATGCATTTAAACAATCAAACTATAACAATGTATCAAGCATAAAATAATTAAATTACAATAATTACCGAACACCTAAAACTAAATAATTAAATATATAGCTTTAATCAAATTATAGTAAAGAGGAGGCTAAATTTTAAACATTGGTTATTTGATCTTTATAGATGTGCTTCTATGCGATAAGATAAGCGCTTAACAATATTTATACTCCAATTAGATCTATTATTTAAAACACATTATACTTATTTTATCCGTACACTGATAATGTTTTTACGTGTAATAGATTTTACATAAATCTACATTCTATAATATTTAGAACTATAAAAGATTTCTAATGCCGTAGATTCAAAACATGCACGGTCGAAAGGAAAAGTTAGTAAACAATGTTGACATTGAATAGTCGCATCTCATTGGTGCGAGAAAATAGGTTTTATTTCTTAACATTTTTAGTGCGCAAAAGATCGTGTGCAGTCAAATTGATCAGTGTTCTATTAAACTAGCTGCATCTCCGCCACGGTAAATCTTTTTTAATTGTACCAACTTGGGAACAGAACAAAACTAAACACAACACAAACGAACGCAAAAAAAAACACATAAGAAAAAAAAAACACAACACTCATAACATAACACAGTTTAAATGCAATCATAAAGGTATATTGCTCACGGTCTAGCCCGTAGTGCCAAATCGCGCCCTTTCCGGTGATTTACACCCCCCTCAAACTTTCGATTTGCACCCCTGTCCCCCCCTCCCCGCCCTAAAACTTTCGATTTCCACCACCCCCTCGCTACGCCTCTCCTATAAAACCCCTAGCTTGTCCGAAAACCGAAAGATAGAAGAGAGCCTTTCCAGTATTTAAAATTTAAGTCACATAAATAGATCCTACTCCATCACAATAAAACAATGCGATGCAAATGAATGTACGGCAAGTGGTGATTACTTTTATGGTTCTAAGAAAACACATTGGCAATCTATAATATAAGCGGGCTGTGTCTGTCCGTCATCGCTATAGATTTTGGGACCATAAAAGTAAACTACGCACCATGCAGTGTCTTATTATAAGTATTAGAGTAGGGTTTGTTTATATAACGACATAGAGCTATTTTATAATTTCCACTGTGTTTACTCTTTTGCATAACTTAAAGAAAATATTAAATATACGCACACGGCTAAAACATATTAAAAGTATCAATGGCAAATATCATTTTCGTTTATATTCCCAGAAAAAAATGGATACATTTCAATAACATAATAACAGTACGGTAGAAAAATCAAATTAATATAACTCTTTTTTCTAATTTTGACAAAAGAGGTAATTTAAAAGTACATTAAACTCACGCTAATAAAAAATGTGAATGCAAATATACGGTCGTCATAGAAGGACTTAGTGTTGCAATAATATAATTAGCAAAATGTGAATGCAAATTATTCGGATGTGTAAGAGTAAATTATTGTTAGAAAATTATAATTAGCAATCTTTTATTTATTTTATTCACTAAATGTAGGCCCTACTGTTATTACTTATAATTTTTAATCAACTATTCAGCACTATTATAGACGCGTCAATTGTCATCACGTTCATTAGGTGCGCAATGGTTTAAGTTATGAAACTCAATTGTAAATTTTAAAATTTAAAGTACTGGAAAGAAAATGCGTGAATGGATAAAGTGAAATATTGTAGGTAAAATACGGATATTTTAAATACTGCCTATTATTTATACTGTTTACTACTTATTATTCTATCTTTCGGTTTGTGAACAAGCTAGGGGTTTTATAGGAGAGGCGCAGCGAGGGGGGGGGGCATATGTCCCCGGGTGCCGATCTTAGGGGGCGCCAAAGTGGGTTGGAAAAAATTTGCGAGGGGGGTGGTGGAAATCGAAAGTTTTAGGGCGGGGGGGGGGGGGGACAGGAGCGCAAATCGAAAGTTTTAGGGCGGGGGGGAAAGGGCGCGATTTGGCGCTACGGGCTAGACTGTGAGCAATATGCCTTTATGATTGCATTTAATTTGTGTTTATGTTATGAGTGGTGTGTTTGTTTTTTCGTTTGTGTTTTTTTTGCGTTTGTTTGTGTTGTGTTTAATTTTGTTCTGTTCCCAAGTTGGTACATTTAAAAAAGATTTACCGTGGCGGAGCACGGGATGCAGCTAGTGTAATTATAATTAAACACCGAAAAACACGCTTTTCACAGGCGTCCGCGCCCAGAGAGAGCCTTCCAGCATTCTCCATACTATAATTATAAAATTTCACCATCTGTTAACACCAAAAAACAAAAAAATAAAATTAAAAAAAATAGTGATTTTGAGAAATCATAGACTAATTAGAAAATAATATAAATAATCTTAACATTTTTCTCTTTTAATTATGAACCTTAACATATACTAATCAATGCGGTAGCAATTAAAAAAAAAAGATTAACTTAAATTATTGTTGAGTTAAATATATTTTCAAATTACCTCCCTTGAAAAAATTACTACCAAAAAAAAGTTGAATTAATTAGTTTTTTCGGCCTTCTTTTATAGAATGTATCCATTTTTTTCTAGGAATATAAATTAAAATGATATTTACATTGATCTTTTTAATATGTTTTAGTAATGTGCGTGTATTTAATATTTTCTTTAAGAGTAAACACGGTGGCTTTTATAAAATAACTTTATGCCGTTATATAAATAAACCCTACTGTATTGCTTATAATAGGTCAATGCGATGCACTGAAAAGCACTGCATGGTGCGATGTTTACTTTTATGGTTTCAAAATCTATAACGATGACGGAAGGACTGACACACGCTCAGTCCGCTTATATTATAGATAGTGGTACGCCGGCAAACCTATACACATGCATATATTACCTCCCTTACATTATAAGTCTCCTCCCCATCCCACACCCACTAAAAAAATGTCCCATTTCCCAACACGGACAATTCACTATGTGACAATATAGCTTTTTCCTTTCTCCTATCCCAACACGGACAATAATCTATGTGTCAAAATAGCTTTTTTCTATCTCGTATACAGAGTATTGAGATGGTAAAGATTCTTATGGAAAACATTTCACATACGAGGGATTATCAAACAATTATAGTCACGCAACTTATAATACTAAATAACCACTAACGGGTTGCAAAACAAGACAGAAGGAAATAAAGGAGCTTCAAAATTTAATTTATTTAATACCAGATACACACAGTGGCGTCGCTAGGTCGGGTGTAACCCGGTGCGGAACCTGACGATGTCACCCCTCCCCACCCTTGCCCCAGACGTAGATTGACGTGTCAGTTATTACAATTCTCAAGAAACTTTTTTCCCTCAGGCATATTTTAGTTGGTGACAGCTTTAAACTGTGCCCTGTAATACTAACGATCTTCATATATAGTCGGTTATATATACAGGTCGATGGAGTATTGTTTTCTATATCGTTTGAAGGTTTGCATCATGGTGTCAACCCCCCCCCCCCCCCCCCTCCACACTTTTAACGGGATTTGTCAATTTTGCTCTTTAAAAAGACGTTTTAACCCTAATTTATCATCTTTTTAACGGGAATGATCGTTTTTTTCTATATATATTTAGCTATTTTTGCCCTGGTTTCACTCCCCTAATTGTTATCACAAGGTACGGTCCGCATCCTCACTAACAGTTTATTCAAACAATAAATGCAAATGCTAGTATGAAAACTAAGAAACAGTTGCTAAAATTACGAAAGAAATCTACACTGATTCTGGATGAAATCTAAAGGAAACTGAGGCAATCACACACGTTCTAACACACCTTATATATACCCTTACAGAAAACAGGCACAAAACGGTTGTCATAGTCATAACTCAGAGCACGAGGATTGAACAGGGAAGAACGGGAGAGGGTACAAAGTACAAACAACATTCACCACCATTCATCCCCCTGCACTCCTTCACTACACAGCACAAGTAGGTGTAAATTATATATATATATAATTATATA
Source organism: Physella acuta (assembly GCF_028476545.2). NCBI lineage: Eukaryota > Metazoa > Mollusca > Gastropoda > Physidae > Physella > Physella acuta. The sequence continues at coordinate 474,805 of NW_026731945.1, read as the reverse complement.
CTTATAAATACATAATGAAATTACTTGAATACGAGTTTAAGCATAATTGTCTACTTATATGTAATTAGAAAAAAAATAGTTTAATTTCCAGGCAGTAACAGATTTCACCAAAGCCGTTTCTTCTAACTTGATATGTGATGGCCTCGGCAAAGTGATAGACAGTGTGGCATTGAAGTCCTGGCAGCTTATTATTTAACTGAAACATAAACCAACGCTAATATCCACATTTGGCCTTCACTTTAATCAAAGGCTAATCCTTAAACTCAGGCTAATTCTAGATATTGAAACTCATCTTTCACTACAATCATCCACAGAAACAATGTCGTTTGAAACTTCTATCTTGTGTCGCGTTGACTTTGAGGCCGACTGTCATAGATTTCGTTCCTTAATGGGGTCGGTGTGGTCGAGTCTTTAAAGCTCATGGTTGCTAAACCGAAAAGTTTTGATTTCGAACCCTTAGGCAGATGAGGCTCGTTAGCTGGGGACAGTCTTTCTTCTAGGAGAGACAACTCCAAAATCAAACAACTACTGTCTTGTAGTTTGTTCTTTGTTGGACAAAGGCTATGAAGGCCAATCCAAAGAGTAAAGCAGCCTGAAATCGAGGTCAACATCCTATACGGCGTAGTGCAAGTTAACACGCGTATACTTATACAGAGGCTATCACATACATGAGTAACCCATATTTTGCTATTTATTTTTAAAATGAATACAAATGAAGATCTTTTTTCTTTGGCAGTGTGCCTCTTGGTTTGACTTCCCGTTTAGTCAATGTCTTAACTGCATAAAGAATGCTTAACAAACACTAGTAAAGCAATACTGTTATCACAATGAAAACCATGCCAGATTTATTAACACTCATTCACACTGTAGCCTACAGCGGAGAATGGCCAGGGTATTACGAGCAAAGCTCGCATTAGGCAGCCAATGTACTAAAGCCGCTGATAAGTTTAAATTCTTCGGACATTGGCCAGGGGTTACTGGCCATGCGCGCATTGGCCGGAGATTGTACGAAATGCATTGTCAGTATCTTCTCCTTAGTGATATTTCTAGCTGCTAGTCGTTGTTGCGATACGAGATGCTGGTAAGGACGTACGGCACAAGATAACGTAGTTTCACTGGAAATACAAAATCCTTTGATTTGTCTTGGTTCTTTAATTGATATTTGCATACAGCATGTATCTACCACAGTTGACTATGATGGGATGCATACAATAACTATAGCAGAACGATGGACGGGAGATAACAATACTTGAACTACAATAACTATTAGGTCCCTACGATAACCAAGCGACAACTAAATGATGACTGACCTTCTAACTTATCTCTGTCTTTATATACCCCTAATCTCTAAGTCCTAACTTTAAATAAATGTCACTCACCTTCTAATAGCTAATATGCTTAAGAAGTGTAGGCTACATTTTTTACGTTTCATACAAGACACAACGCTTATACGCATAAACAAAAGGGACGTTACTCTAAACGTACATAATTGATAACGCCACCTTCTAGTATAATAATAGATCTAATGTACATTGTTGTAATATTTTGTATTAGCGCAATTTCCATTCTGGAGAATTGCGTTTATTAACTCGTCATTTCTGGGAATGGATGGATGGATGAATGTATGGATGTGTGTCCTGGCTTTAAGTCGTATCTCCTCCTCAACGAAGCAATATCGACGACTAGTTACAAAAGCAATTATGTTAAGCAAGTTACGAGGATGAACATAGGCCATAAAAATTCCGGGTTTCTTTCATGGATTTCCCGAAAAAGCCAAAAAACCTCGAGAAAATGCAGTTTTTTGCCCATATCTCGGCAACCAGACTACTTAGCGACTTGAAACAAGTACCAATCGATTCCAGCCATAATTTAGAACAATATTGCCGATAAAGTTTTCAAAAATATCCTTTCGTTCGGTCACAAAAAATTTTTTGAATTAATTAAAATTTGGACCGAATTAGTAGGCATGTTTTTCCAACCACACCACACGCGTCATCACGTTCAATAGCTGCGCCATCACGATCAATGGCTGCGACATCACGTTTGGTAGCTAGGCGCGCAATGGTTTTTAGTCACGTTACTCTATTGTAAATAAAACATGTAATATACTGAACTTTTTTTTAATAAAAAACGTTTTAATAACTAACCAATGGTTTTACTAACCCTGCTCTTGATTTACGCTACGACAGAGCTATTTTTAGATAACATAAGGAAATTGCGCTAAAATTGTCACTAGACTTTTTTTAATTACTTGTTATAAAAAAGAAAATATCTTCTATGTGCGCATATAAAAAAAATTTGCTTTATAAACGAGATTGAATTTTTTTTTCAAATGTAGATTTAAAGCTATTTTAAAACTCCGCTTATTTTTTTTTTATTATCAACGCTTTACACCCAGTGTTTTCTCACAAATGTGTTCATAGCATTGGAAGAACATATATTCTAAGTATTGATAACTTGGGCTGCTGTATTTGATGAAACAACTTGTGCTGACCAAATTTCAAACTATTCCATCTAAATTAGGATTTTGAAATTAATGTATACAATTTTAAATGAAAAAAAAAAGTACTCAAAACAATCTATCTATCTATCTATCTATCTATATACTACTAAAAGTCAAGTTTGTTTACATGTTTGAATATTTATTTTTTTGTTTGTTTGTTTGCCTGATTGACTATTGCTCATGGTTGCACGCATCGTGGAAAGCTGTAAAATAGTATGTAGGTCGAGAAAAAATTTTGTTTTAAGACAGACTGTTAATCACAAATTTATTTAAAGACGTTAATTAATTTATTGATTTATTCATAGTTAAATTAACCGTATTTTTTTTAAAAATGTTAATACTTTGAATAAACTTTGTGGGGATATTGACGTCCCTTGATGTGTTTACTTTTTGGTTCAATAAAAATGGCGGACTCTATTATAGACTTTGTGGCCCATTCAAAAGTTTAACGCGTTACAAAGCTAATTTTCTGCCGGCTATAACTTAAACAATACGTCCGTTTGCTGTATTTATTACGTTCCAACACTTATATCAATTTTCAACTGTCTTTTTCATTTAGTTTTACGATAAATTTCTCTACATCTAAAGATCAGCTGTCGAAGGAAAGTTATGAATCTAGCCTAGATCTAGATCTAACCTAGATGTAGGTCACTAGACTCAATGTAAATTCTAGATCTAGACTTAATGTAAATTCTACATCTAGAATCTATTTCAGGCCTTAATTATTTTATATAAATCTTTGTTTGGCTAATTTAAGATAAAATTTAATTTGAAAGTTAGTACTACTAGACTTAGATCTAGATCTAGAATCTATCCGCGTAAATCAAGTTGCATAAGGAGACGCATAGTATAGTATAAAAATTCACTTGTGACGTCACGAGTAAATAGCTAAGCTGGTAGCGTAGTCGGCTCTCATGGAGGTGGCACGGGTTCTAAACCAATATGTCGATGAAATTTTTTTTTTCAATTTTTTTTTTTTTAGATGTAAATGAAAAAGTTGCCTATCTGAACTTGGCAAGATACAGGGCAGGTGAAGTAGAGTTCATCTGTTTCTTTGTCCTAAGCATATGAAAGGATAGTGTGGTCAGAGACATGCTCGGCTGGAATGTTTTTTTAAACGATAAATACATGTTGTCTGAGACTTGGCGGGACACTGGGCAGGTGAAGTAGAGTTGAGTAGGTCACATGTGACGTCAGTATATGAAGGGATAGTCCGAAATCAATGTTTTCGGTGTTTTTAAAAGATAAAAAACATATTTTTGAATGTGGGGTCTGTTTTTTGTGACGATAAGTGACACTGCAGTAGCGTAGCGAGGAGGGGGGGGGGGCGGTAGGGGAGGGGAGGCGGGTGGGGAGGGGAGGCGGGGAGGGGGGAGGGGAGGCGGGGGGAGGTGGATGGGGGAAGGGGGGGGGCTGGGGGGGACATATGTTGGGGCGCCAAAATGGTTTGGAAAAATAAATTGAAAGGTTGAGGGGGGTTCAAATCGATAGTTTGAGTGGGGGTGGGGGGGTGCACATCAAAAGCTTGAGGGGGGGTCAAATCGAAATCTTGCGGGGGGGGGGGGGGTTCAAATCGAAAACTTTGTCTCCGGGCGCCGGGAAGGGTCGCTATGCCTCTGAGTGACAGACGTGATGTTTTTTGATGGATGACCCCCGAAACCCCCAGTTATCCAACGGATGACGGGTATTCTAGTATACTACTAAAAGTCAAGTTTGTTTACATGTTTGAATATTTATTTTTTTGTTTGTTTGCCTGATTGACTATTGTGATATGTTCTACTCTATCTGGAGAGCTGTAAAATAGTATGTAGGTAGAGAATAATTTTTTAATGCAGACAGACCGTTAATCACACATTTATTTAAAGACGTTAATTAATTTATTGATTTATTCATACGTAGAGTAACCCTATTTTTTTTTAAAGTTTAGAACGACCACTACACTCGGCGGGACCGTGACGTCACATTTTATTGTTTACTCTTTAGTACAATAAAATGGCGGCGTCTATCGAAGAAAATTGTGTTCCCATTCAAAAGTTTAACGCATTCTAAATCTAATTTTCTGTCGGTCATAACTTTAACAATATGTCCGTTTGCTGTATTTATTACGTTCCAACACTTATATCAATTTTAAACTGTCTTTTTTCATTTAGTTTTACAATAAATTTCTCTAGATCTAAAGATCAGCTGTCGAAGGAAAGTTATGAATCTAGCCTAGATTCTAGATCTAGATCTAGCCTAGATCTAGGTCACTCTAGACTCAATGTAAATTCTAGATCTAGACTTAATGTAAATTCTACATCTAGAATCTATTTCAGGCCTTAATTATTTTATATAAATCTTTGTTTGGCTAATTTAAGATAAAATTTAATTTGAAAGTTAGTACTACTAGACTTAGATCTAGATCTAGAATCTATCCGCGTAAATCAAGTTGCATAAGGAGACGCATAGTATAGTATAAAAATTCACTTGTGACGTCACGAGTAAATAGCTAAGCTGGTAGCGTAGTCGGCTCTCATGGAGGTGGCACGGGTTCTAAACCAATATGTCGATGAAATTTTTTTTTTCAATTTTTTTTTTTTAGATGTAAATGAAAAAGTTGCCTATCTGAACTTGGCAAGATACAGGGCAGGTGAAGTAGAGTTCATCTGTTTCTTTGTCCTAAGCATATGAAAGGATAGTGTGGTCAGAGACATGCTCGGCTGGAATCGTTTTTTAAACGATAAATACATGTTGTCTGAGACTTGGCGGGACACTGGGCAGGTGAAGTAGAGTTGAGTAGGTCACATGTGACGTCAGTATATGAAGGGATAGTCCGAAATCAATGTTTTCGGTGTTTTTAAAAGATAAAAAACATATTTTTGAATGTGGGGTCTGTTTTTTGTGACGATAAGTGACACTGCAGTAGCGTAGCGAGGAGGGGGGGGGGGCGGTAGGGGAGGGGAGGCGGGTGGGGAGGGGAGGCGGGGAGGGGGGAGGGGAGGCGGGGGGAGGTGGATGGGGGAAGGGGGGGGGGGGGCTGGGGGGGACATATGTTGGGGCGCCAAAATGGTTTGGAAAAATAAATTGAAAGGTTGAGGGGGGTTCAAATCGATAGTTTGAGTGGGGGTGGGGGGGTGCACATCAAAAGCTTGAGGGGGGGTCAAATCGAAATCTTGCGGGGGGGGGGGGTTCAAATCGAAAACTTTGTCTCCGGGCGCCGGGAAGGGTCGCTATGCCTCTGAGTGACAGACGTGATGTTTTTTGATGGATGACCCCCGAAACCCCCAGTTATCCAACGGATGACGGGTATTCTAGTATACTACTAAAAGTCAAGTTTGTTTACATGTTTGAATATTTATTTTTTTGTTTGTTTGCCTGATTGACTATTGTGATATGTTCTACTCTATCTGGAGAGCTGTAAAATAGTATGTAGGTAGAGAATAATTTTTTAATGCAGACAGACCGTTAATCACACATTTATTTAAAGACGTTAATTAATTTATTGATTTATTCATACGTAGAGTAACCCTATTTTTTTTTAAAGTTTAGAACGACCACTACACTCGGCGGGACCGTGACGTCACATTTTATTGTTTACTCTTTAGTACAATAAAATGGCGGCGTCTATCGAAGAAAATTGTGTTCCCATTCAAAAGTTTAACGCATTCTAAATCTAATTTTCTGTCGGTCATAACTTTAACAATATGTCCGTTTGCTGTATTTATTACGTTCCAACACTTATATCAATTTTAAACTGTCTTTTTTCATTTAGTTTTACAATAAATTTCTCTAGATCTAAAGATCAGCTGTCGAAGGAAAGTTATGAATCTAGCCTAGATTCTAGATCTAGATCTAGCCTAGATCTAGGTCACTCTAGACTCAATGTAAATTCTAGATCTAGACTTAATGTAAATTCTACATCTAGAATCTATTTCAGGCCTTAATTATTTTATATAAATCTTTGTTTAGCTTCAATGATCATCTAATTTGAGAATACATGGGATTTTTTTTTTATCTAGGTTCTATATCTAGATATAGTAGGATTACTCACTAACTTGGAGGCGTGGTCGGCTGCTAACAACAATATGGCGTCCGGACCGGACGCATGGCTTCCGACCATTTTTAGGCCATGTTTACCACGAGCAAAATGGCGGGTGTTCACTTTATTTAAACATGGTATAGGTGGCCAGGGCTAGATATGCCAGAAAAGCATTTTAAAATTTGCTTTGGAGAATGAAGGCTAAATTTTAAAGTCAGTGTCATAAAAATTAATAGAACTTTTTTTTTTTACGTTTTCAATTATTTTTTCTTAAGCCCTATATATGAATGATAAGGTTGACTATCAGGACCTCGCGGGGCACAGGGCAGGTGAAGTAGGGTTCATCTTTCTTTGTTCTAAGCATATGAAAGGATAGTGTGGTCAGAGACATGCTCGGCTGGAATCGTTTTTTAAACGATAAATACATGTTGTCTGAGACTTGGCGAGACACTGGGCAGGTGAAGTAGAGTTGAGTAGGTCACATGTGACGTCAGTATATGAAGGGATAGTCCGAAATCGGTGTTTTCGGTGTTTTTAAAAGATAAAAAACATATTTTTGAATGTGGGGTCTGTTTTTTGTGACGATAAGTGACACTGCAGTAGCGTACCGAGGAGGGGGGGGACGGTAGGGGAGGGGAGGCGGGGGGGGGGGGGAGGGGAGGCGGGGGGGGGGGGGGGGGGGAAGGGGTGGAGGGGGAAGGGGGGGGGGGCGGGGGGGGGGGACATATGTTGGGGCGCCAAAATGGTTTGGAAAAATAAATTGAAAGGTTGAGGGGGTTCAAATCGAAAGTTTGAGTTGGGGGGGGGGGGGGGGGGTGCACATCAAAAGTTTGAGGGGGGGGGGGTTTAAATCGAAAAGTTTGTCCCCGGCGCCGGGAAGGGTCGCTATGCCTCTGAGTGACAGACGTGATGTTTTTTTGATGGATGACCCCCGAAACCCACAGTTATCCAACGGATGACGGTATTCTAGTATTTTATTATCATGCAAACAATGAGATAAATTTGGGTAATTTCAAGTATTTATTTCACAATCTATGACTCTTATAAATCAATCTAGTTTTTAACCATTAAGTATCTTGTTTGTGTGCTGTCAAATCTAAAAGCTTGTCAATTTTGTAATGTTTAATAACAAAAAATTATGTTCTTTTAAAAGACATCATGACATGTATAAATTAAATTTTTACTTGTCTATATGCAAAAAATAGTATAAATTACAAAATATCTTAATTATTATATGCAAATTAATAGCATGAAGAAATTAAATCCCAAGATTAATATATCCTGTAAACACTACACATCGTTTGGCAATGGATTGAAATAACCAAAGATACAATGCTGCTCTTGATCTGACACAGGATCACAGGTATTATATTGTTGACGTAACCCTAACCCTAACCCTAGTAACGGTCATTTAAATACTGTTGAACAACTTTAAATCTTAAGCCTCAAAATGTTTATTTGGTTAAACATGGTCAGGAAAAGTTTGAATGAATTTTGTCTTTAATAGATCTTTATTTGAAGTTTTAACAAAATAATAAATTTATAAAAAAACAAAGCGATATATAAAACTATTTGGAGAGCACATTTTATAATACAACTACAATACACAAGATGAAACTATCAATAATTTGCCGTTTGTTAATGGTTTTTTAACATATCCGTTATTTTTAAAAGAAAAAGCTAATGTACTGGTTCATCTAAATGGTTAGTGTTTATTTTTTATAAATCCTTGTGCGTTTCTGGTAAAATAATAAACAATTGACTTTAAAATCATTGAATGTGTTGGAAACTCTATATCATTAGGCAAGTTCGTTTCTTATTTTAAAGAAAATGTATTTGATTAAAAAGTATAAAAAAGAAATAAAATAAATGCTAAAAAAAGAGCACAAATAAAATATGTGTTCTCCATTTGTGAGCTTTGGAACTGTGCTTTTATGGTTAAATAAAATCAACTAAATATCTATCTTATTTAATGAACATAGCTTTATAGTTACATAAGTAAAGATTTCTTTGGAAGTGTAGCTGGAACAAAATTCGACAAAGCATTATCATGTCCCCAGTATGAAATAACTTTAAGATGTCCTGGAACAGTATATTTTCTATTTGCATCTGGCGGATCTTTCTCTGGGAGATTTCCGAAAATAATCAATTTCTCATTGTAGGTTAAAGCCCCGTATTGTTTTCTTTGGCAATCCCATAGTTTAGAAAAAAATTTTATCTCAATTCTTTTTAATGGCGATGCATTCAAAATAACCCACAGAGAGCCATTTGTCTGTAATATGTAGCTGTGTTTGTCGTTCTTGAAAGTGGTCAGCTGGTCTGCTGCTCCATCCAAATCGGTTAGTTTAGTACAACCGTCACAAGGAAACTCGTAATTGTGAACAACTGTATTCTAAATGTTGTTATGAGTTTCAGAGGAGAAAATTAGAAGGGAATTTTCAAAGATAGTTGCGTGCTTTACAACTAATTGCGTTGGGATTTTTGTGAATTTTGTAAAATCCGAACGTCTTGGATTTATATGATAAATTACATTATCACTTTTGTCTAAGATGTAAATAAACTGCCCATGAGAAACAAGTAACACATTGTTACAGGGCAGATTAAAAAATTTCTTTCCAGGCGTTCCCAGAGAGGACAAACAATTTATATTGCTGCGTGTTTGGCTAGTTAAGAGGTTTTCCTATTGCGTACAAGTCTGAGTCAAACGTGACAAGCTGAATATTTTCTTTTAAACCATCACATATTGGCAAAGGGAACCAAGTCTCATCGCTAGCACGTATAGCTCTAAACTGTCCATCTGTTCTTGCATAAGCCCCAACGTGAGTAAAGCTACTACAAGATCTGTGCATAGCAGCTGATGGCCACTGGCCGTCTCTTGAAGGTTGGGCTTGGTACGATAAAGCGCTGACAATTATATCTCTAAAGTCTTTATTTTCAGAACACATTTTAAGATGATAAACTCGTGTTAAAACCGCAGGAGTAACTAGATATGTCCTCACCAGACTCAGTAATTCTGTCATTTTATCTTTTCTAGACAAATGCTCGGTTAATGCAACATTAAGCGATTTATCAGAAGGTACTTTTTCCAATTCACTGCCATATTTTTCTTTGTTGACTAATATGTTTGTGTTAATAATATCTGTGTTAGCATTATTTGGAGCATAGCAGTCGACCCATCTTATCACTGATTCTAACACGATATCTTCATTACTGACACGAAGATCCTGGCTTTTTATCAATTCCCGAACTTCGTTGAAAGGCAGTTGTAGATATATTGCTGAAATACTAATTTTTTCAAAGTTTCTCAACATGAAGCTTTGAAGTTTATCTAGAACAAAAGTTGAGCCTAAAAGTTTAGCTGTTACATAAATGTTTTCCCAGTTATCAATTGTAATAGAGTTATTTGCAAATATTTCGCACATTTTTACCATAAAATTAATCTGCAACATGTGCACAGCCCTCCAAACTTGAATGAAATTATCCAACGTTAGAACATTGACACCTGTGTAAAGTGTTTTCAGAATCAACTGAAATATTTCATAGGAAACATCTCTTAACACAACGCAGTTTTCTGTAACCTCCCTCATTCCTGATCGAAACAACGCTTGGAAAAATTCAGAGCAGGCCGCAAGAACGAGCTTATGACATGTGATTGTGTCATTGTGTATCTTGATTGTAAAGTCGAGAAACATTTTGTCTGTCCACACAATCCCGAGACATTTCACGACCTCTGTGCAGATTTCAGTCGAGTTCATGTTGTAGGCAGATCTGTGAAGTAGTTTTAAAAAAAAATTAACCCTTATACAAACGCACACGCACACGAACACATACACACATAAAGAACGAGCTTATGACAAGTTATCGTGTCATCTTGTATCTTTATTGTAAAGTTGAGAAACATTTTGTCAATCTACATGCTTCCCAGGCATTTCGTAATCTCAGAAAACTTTTTTCAAGAGTGGTCATGTGTGTGTGTGTGTGTGTATTTAACATATGTACTAGTAGAGTTGAGTATAGTTGAAATGTAGTAGAATATAGTACAATACAGTGGAATAATGTAATACAATATAGTATAATTTATTCGTAATGAGTAGAATAGAACAAAATAAAGTAGAATGTATAATAGAAGAACACGTTCAGAATGTAGTATATCATGAGGAGTGCAGTAGAAATATGTATAATATTAGTCCTATAGTCAAGACACAACATGCCTATCAACTGTCGTTTCCAATGGTAACGTACCAAATAATGTATTCATAACATATTTACACGTGTAGTAGTAATACATTATTCTTAAAACATTTGATTTCACTTACCTTTATAAATCCTAATGAATCTGTTCCTAGAAACCAGCGTGACGAAATATTTCATTTTAGATCATACGTTTTTAAAATAAGTCCTTTAATGTAAAGAATGCCGGCACTATGTTTCTTGGATCTTAGTTGTCTGGGCGCGGGTTTGTCCACAATATAGCCCACGGACGAGCTGTGTGAACAAACCTTGAGTGTACGTTAATCACACTACGTATTCGTGTAAGAGAACATCCCTCAGCGAGTGACCTGGTGTCAGTGGTATCGTTGGGGCTCTTGAGAGCAAACTAAACCGTAGAAAATTATTTCAATCGGTCCTGAACTTTACACTGGATCCTTCGGTAGTAAGCAATGCTTGTTTGTTCATGTGCATTGTATTCTACATTACACACACTTACGACATAAATGAACCATTACTATTCTTACATTTATTGTTTAAAATATTCAAATGTATCTACTAGAATAATTTGCAAGCTATGGCCGTATATCATTTCTTCAAACGATCTAAATAGTAAAAATTAGTATTACCATACATAAGGTATCAAAGATAAAGATGATTCAGTTATAATGTTTAGCCTACGGGTAAATTATATTTAATATTAATCTTTACACCAAGTCAAGCAGAATTATGAAAACCGAACCAATAAGACTTAAAGTAAAACTATCAAACTATGTAGGTCTAAAATGTGCCAATTTTGCGGAAAGCGCTTAACGATAAGCAAACAAATCAACAGCTAATCCGCAGAACACGTTACATTGATCATAATATGCTCAGTCATATTGTTTTTGCGCTTTATATAATCGACTTACCTTTTTAAAATAATTATTATTAGTACATAGACTACAAGGTTTGAAGCAAAGGTTGTTTACAATGTTGACACCCCATAGACGCACCTCGTTGGTGCGAAAACATAAATTTCTACTTCCAAACTCTTTCAGTGCGCAAGAATTCAGTTACATCGATAAAACTTTAACATCGATAGGTCTATGGTTGTGTTCAATAATGACACGTGAACTATCATATTGATGCCGAGGTATATATCTAATAGATGCATTGTTTTAATGTTTTTATTGTGGTTAGCATATAGTTGCAGCCTATAACTTTAAGACTTTCGAATATGGATATGAAGAAGAATATTTATATGCAATACAGCTTTGGGAGTTTGAAATCACATGTATGAATATTCTAGATTTAAATACATGCATGATCTTGTTGTGCTTTGATTTAAAGTTATGACCACTAATAATTTTTACTTAGATTTGATTACTTCGGTGCTCTAATTATGCTGCAAGTGTACAATATTATCTTCATTGCGTTCCGAAATTAAAACTGAACAAGGAAGTAATCAATTGTTTCAATGAATGCAAATATCGGTTCCTAAATAGTTTAATCATTTACACATTCTGACACTTGTATATAATATGTACTTGTTAAATGTAGGTATAGAGTCTAGACCAAAGATCATTAACACGGTTCAAGTCTTCAATGAGTAATCGTTAAAACAATCTTTAAGTGATGACTGTGTAGGCTAAAGATACGTTTGTATTAACGAATGATTGGTTTGCAGTAATGCCTATATACTTTCTCGTATAATAAGTATAGAGAAAGTATTGTAGTCGTGCAAAAAAAAAAACAAATTCTCGACGTTTTATAGCTCCCTGAGTCGGAAACACATAGTTTTGCAATCTTGTCCTTATGTCTGTCTGTTTGTGTGTGTGTGTGTGTGTGTGTAAACTCGATAAATTGAGTACCGTTACAGCTAGGTTAATGAAGTTTCAAAAATAAGTATTTTATAAAAATCGAAGATATATATATTAAATTTTGAGCGATTTCCAATAACCGGAAGTGGAACTTTTTGTACTTTGAATTTTTCAAAAGCCTTTAACTTGAGTACTAATTCAGATATATAAATGAATTTTCATATTTAAGTAAAAGATCTAATTCTCTGCCTTCTGTTAAATTTTGAGTGATTTCCGTTTACCGGAAGTAGTAATTTACGCTATTTCTGATTTCTCAAAAAACGCATGTGAATTTATAAAGTACTAATAATAATCCGCACAAAATCTGCACATTTTGTTAGGAGATCACTTGGTGTGCAATTATTTTTCTACGAGATTCAATTCTATTTTTAAAAGTTTAAGTATTTAAATTGAATAAAAAACATATCTATATCCCGAGTTGCCATCCCCTGTTGTTTTACTTAAGGATATTCGAGAAAGTTAAGTAGAGATAACTCCCGGTTTATTATCATTATCCACGCTTCACTTCCAATGTTTTCTCACAAATGTGTTTATAGCATTGGAATAATATGTTGTCTAAGTATTTATAAATTGGGCTGCTGTATTTGGTGATAAAACTTGTGCTAACTAAATTTCAAACTATTCCATCTAAATTGGAATTTTATAATAAATGTATGCAACTTAAAAATGAAAAAAAATAACTACTCAAAACAATCTATTTATATTTTATTATCTTGTAAATAAGCATATAATAAAAGTAATTTTAAGTAAATATTTGACAATCCATATTTACAACTTCACAACTCCAGCTCAGTCTATTATAATTCGAGCTAGTTTTTAATTGTTCATTATCTTCTTTGTAATCTTAAAAACATGTCAATTTTGATAAAAAAGTATAGTGTTTTAAAATACATCATGTTATTTATACATTGAATTTGTTCCATGTGTATAGTGTGTATATGCAAATAAATAGTATGAAACGAAGAAATCCCAAAATTTATATATGCCAACAAATAGTATAAAACTATAAAAGCCCTAAGAATATATTCTGTAAACACTATACACTGTTCGGCAATGGATTTAAATAACCGAACATACAAGGCTGCTTCAGATCTGACGCAGAATCACGGTATTGTATGGTTGGAGTAACCCTAACCCTAGTAACGGTCATTAAAAAACAGTTGAAATACTTTAAATCTTAAGTCTCAAAATGTTCATGGTCATGACATGTTTTAATGAATTTTATTTCTAATAGATCATTATTTGGAGTATTCACAAAATATAAATTTTGTTAAAACGCAAAGCTAAATTATATATAACTATTTGGAGTTGCACATTTTAAAATACAACTACAATGTACAAGATGTGACTATCAATAGGTTGCCGTTTGTCAATGGTCTTCAAAGATAAACATATCCGTTATTCCTAAAAAAAGCTAATGTCCTGGTTCATCAAAACGGCTAGAACTGGTCAAAGTTTGATTTTTTTTTAATAACTCTTTATGCGTTTCTGGTAAAACAATAAACTATTGACTTTAAAGTCGATAAATGTGTGGGAAACTCTATAACATTAGGAAAGTTCGTTTCTTGTTTTAAAGAAAGTATATTTGCTTAAAAAGGATTTTTTAAAAAATAACAAAATAAATGCTATAAAAAATGTGTTTTCCGTTAGTAAGATTTTGAATTGTATTTTTATGGTTAAATAAAATCAACCAACTATATTTCTTATTTATGTACACAACTTTACAGTTACCTAAGTAAAAATGTCTTTGTAAGTGTAGCTGGAACGAAATTTGACATTGCATCATCATTTCTCCAGTATGAAATAAATTTAAGATGTCCTGGAACAGTTTTTTTCCTATTTGCATCTGGCGGATCGCTCTTAAGACTATTTCCGAAAATAATCAACTTCACGTTGTAGGTTAAAGCACCATATTGTTTTCTTTGGCCATTCCATAGCTTAGAAACAAATATTATCTCAATTCTTTTTAATGACGATGCATTCAAAATAACCGATAAAGAGCCATTTGTCTGTAATATGTAGCTGTGTTTGTCGTTCTTGAAAGTGGTCAGCTGGTCCGCTGGTCCATCCAGATTGGTTAGCTTGGTACAAACGGCTGACGGAAACTCGTAATTGTGAACAACTGTATTCTCAATGTTGTTATGAGTTTCAGATGAGAAAATTAGAAGGGAATTTTCAAAGATAGTTGCGTATTTTATATCTAATTGCGTTGGAATTTCTCTGAATTTTTTAAAATCCAAATTCCTTGGGTTTATAAGATAAATTACATTATCACTTTTGTCTAAGATGTAAATAAACTGTCTATTAGAAACAAGTAACAAAAAATTGTTACCGGGCAGATTCAAAACTTCTTTCCAGCCGTTCCCAGAGAGGACAAACAATTTATATTGCTGCGTGTTTGGCATGTTAAGAGGTTTTCCTATTGCGTACAAGTCTGAATCAAACGTGACTAGCTGAATACTTTCTTTTAAACCATTACAAGTTGGCAAATCGAACCAAATGTTATCGCTAGCAACTATTGCTCTAAACTGTCCATCTTTTCTTGCATAAACCCCAACGTGTGTAAAGCTACTACAAGATCTGTGCATAGCCGCTGATGGCCATTGGCCGTCTCTTGAAGGTTGGGCTTGGTACATTAAAGCGCTTACAATTATATCTCTAAAGTCTTTGTTTTCAGTACAAATTTTAAGATGATATACTCGCGTCAACACCTCTGGACTAACTAGATATGTCCTTACTAGACTCACTAAATCTACCATCTCATCTTTTCTAGATGAATGATCGGTTACTGCAACATTAAGCAAGTTTTCTGAAAGTACTTTTTCCAATTCAATGCCATCTTTTTCTATTATGTTTGTAATTTTAATATCTGTGTTAGCATTATTTGGAGCATAGCAGTCGACCCATCGTATCACTGATTCTAACACAATATCTTCACTACTGACACAAAGATCCTGGCTTTTTATCAAATCACGAACTTCATTAGAAGTCAGTTGTAGATATGTTGATGAAAGACTTATTTGATCAAAGTTTTGTAACATGAAGCTATGAAGTTTATCTAGAACAAAAGTCGAGGCTAAAAGTTTAGCTATTACATAAATGCTTTCCCAGTTGTCTATTGTAATAGACTTAGCTGCAAATCTTTCACACATTTTTACCATAAAATTAATCTGCAACATGTGCACAGCCCTCCAAACGTGGATGAAATTATCCAACGTTAAAACATTGACACCTGTGTAAAGTGTTTTTAGAATCAACTGAAATATTTCATAGGAAACATCTTTTAACACAACGCAGTTTTCTGTGACCTCCCTCATTCCTGATCGAAACAACGCTTGGAAAAATTCAGAGCAGGCCGCAAGAACGAGCTTATGACATGTGATTGTGTCATTTTGTATCTTGATTGTAAAGTCGAGAAACATTTTGTCTGTCCACACAATCCCGAGACATTTCACGATCTCTGTGCAGGTTTCGGATGAGTTCATGTTGTAGGGAGATCTGTAATGTAGATTAAAAAACAAGACAATAATTTTTTTACAAACACACACGCACACGAACACATACACAGATAGTGTTGTTTTCAAAGACAGGCACACACACACACACACACACACACACACATATATATATATATATATATATATATATATATATATATATATATATATATATATATATATATATGATTCCATGACAAATGATCTCAGGACAAATGGTCTCAGACAAAATATCTCACGAACAAATGATCTCACGGACAAATGATACCAGGACAAAATATATCAGGACAAATGATACCATGGACAAATGATCTCAGACAAAATATCTCAGACAAAATATCTCACAGCAAAATTTTAATAGTATGTTCGATGGTTTTAGTTTTTTTTTTATTGACCGTCAATTTGGTTTTGTTTACTATTTTATGCATAAAAATTGTTAATAAAATGAATTTGTTAAACTTAAAACATGTATCAAACTTAATCTTTGTAATAGCATTTGATTTTAAAAAGTAAAAATTAAAACAAACTTACTCCTTTAGCCTGAAAGGTATAATAAATGATAATGTATAAAAAATATAATTAACGGTAGCTATACAACATTAATGTTTAAAACACGCGAAATATGTTTCAAAAATGTGAATGGGCCTTCAGGTTCGTAACGTAAAACTATTGTTTTTATTGCATCATCAACTCAAACATAACGTTTACGTTTCTTTGCTGGTAAGTACATCGCTATGATCATACCTCTCATATACTATGTGATCATGTATTGTTTGAACACTTGATCGACATGTTCTAACTTCACATTTACAAATCTCTTTGCTTGCTGCTCCAATTATGGCTTAAATAAACATAAATTCACCAGAAACTAATGTCCTAAAAGTTTTCATGTAAGTAACTAATGAGGCCCTAGCTGAGTAAGCACCACCAATACTGCTTTGTTTGCAAACTTAGCTCCGCGATGACCGCTGTCTTTTAAATAAGCTTTTGTCACTGATCGCTAAGGTGTGACCGACGCACAACAATGGACTTTAGATACTAGTTGTATTGTCCATGGAGGGCGGATGTCTTTCCCTTCATGCATGCCTCTGCTATAAAAGCGGGCGGCCCCCTTGATACGAAGGTGTGTCTTTATTGTTATTTCATTCCCTTTGATCTAGTTTCGTCCACCTGACATGGTAGGATTGTCTCATGTTTGTCAAGCCCACCTACACTGTCCATTGAAATATTTCTTTAATCTTCGCATACTATATTAGAAATGTTAATTTTAAAATGTTTAGTGCAATATGACAAATGCATACGACAAACATTTCTCACAATTATTATATAGTCCTATAAAAAAATATTAAAAATAGTAATTAAAACCATATGATACTCAATACAAAAAATGTTCAGATCAACTAAAATCATCCAATACACTATCAAAATTGTCCTGTGAGATATTTTGTCTGAGATCATTTGTCCATGATATCATTTGTCCTGATATATTTTGTCGAGGTATCTTTTGTCCGTGAGATCATTTGTCATTGAGATCATTGTCCTGAGATCATTTGTCCTGTATATATATTTATATATATATATATATATATATATATATATATATATATATATATATAAATATATATATATATATATATATATATATATATATATATATATATATATATATATAATTATCTACTTGGGGACCTTGCGGGACACCACCACCACGTAAGCGAGCATAGCCTCCCCTCCCTCTCTAGGCATGTCGCTACCACCCCACAAGATATATTTTAAAATTCATTATTGGAATCAATTTAGTAGAATTTTCTTGCCTTATATTCAAGACAACAAATTGCAAAGTCTTATGTTCATATAAAAGAATATTTTTTTTCGCCTTGGCGTTATTTCATGCATTTAAACAATCGAACTATCACAATGTATCAAGGATAAAATAATTAAAATACAATAATTACCAAACATCTAAAACTAGATTAAATATTTAGCTGTAATCAAATTATGGTAAAGAGAAGGCTAAATTTTAAACATTAGTTATTTGATCTTTATAGATGTGCTTTTATGCGATAAGCGCTTAACAATATTTATACACCAATTAGATCTAGATCTATTATTTGAAACACATTATACTTATTTTACCTGTACACTGATAATGTTTTTGCGTGTAATAGATTTTACATAGATCTACCTTCTATAATATTTAGATCTATAAAAGATTTTAATGCCGTAGATTCAAAACATGCACGGTCGAAAGCAAAAGTTAGTAAACAATGTTGACTTTGAATAGTCGCATCTCATTAGTGCGAGAAAATAGGTTTTATTTGTTAACATTTTTAGTGCGCAAAAGATGGTGTGCAGTCAAATTGATCAGTGATCTGCATATATTATCTCACTTACATTATAACTCTCCTCTCCCATCCCACACCCACTTAAAATGAAATTTTCTCATTCTTCAACGCGGACAATACACTTTGTGTCAGTATAGCTTTTCCTCTCTCGTATACAGAGTATTGAGATGGCAAAGATTCTTATGGAAAACATTTCGCATTCGAGAGATTATCAAACAATTATAGTCACGCAGCTTATAATACTAAACAACCACTAACGGGTTACAAAACAAGACAGAAGGAAACAAATGCTCTTCAAAACTTAATTTATTTAATACCAGATACACTCAGTGGCGTTGCTAGGTCGGGTGTCACCCGGTGTGGCAACTAACGGGGTCACCCCTCTCCACCCTCGCCCCAGACGTAGATTGACGTGTCAGTTGTTAAAATTCTCAAGAAACTTTTTTTCCCTCAGGAATATTTTAGTTGGTGTCACCCCCCCCCCCCCCTCCACCGTTGACAGCTTTAAACTGTGCCCAGATAATACTAACGATCTTCATAAATATTCGTTTATATATACTGCTCGATGGAGTTTTCTATATCGCTTGCAGGTTTGCATGATGGTGTCACCCCCCCCCCCCCCCACACACACACTTTTTACGGGATTTGCCAATTTCGCACTTAAAAAAGGACTTTTTAACTCTAATTAGATATTTTTAACTGGAATTATCGTTGTTCTATATATAATTAGCTGTTTTTGTCCTGGTGTCACTCCCCTAAATGGTATCAAACGGTGCGGTCCGCATCCTCACTAACACAGTCCATTCAAACACTAAATGCAAATGCTAGTACGAAAAATAAGAAACAGTTGTTAATATTACGAAACAAATCTACACTGATTGTGGATGAGATCTAAACAAAACCTTATATATACCCTTACATAAAATAGGTCCTAAAAGGTTGTCACAACTCAGAGCACGAGGATTGAACAGGGACGAACGGGGAGAGGGTACAAAGTACAAACAACATTCACCAGCATTCACCACCCTTCACTTGTTCACTACACAGCACAAGTAGGTGTAAATTATATATATAAATTATATATATATATATTTATCTGTATATATATATATATATATATATATATATATATATATATATATATATATATATATATATATATATATATATATATATATATATATATTAATATATATATATATATATATATATATATATATATATATATATATATATATATATAATTATATACCTATAAATACATAAAGAAATTACTTGAATACGAGTGTAAGCATAATTGTCTACTAATAAGTAATTAGAAAAAAAATGGTTTAATTTCCAGGCAGTAACAGATTTCATCAAAGCCGTTTCTTCTAACTTTATATGGGATGGCCTCGGTAAAGTGATAGACAATTTGGCATTGAAGTCCTGGCAGCGTATTATTTAACTGAAAATTAAACGAACGCTAATATCCACATTTGGCATTCACTTTAATCTTAGGCTAATCCTTTAACTGAGGCTAATCATAAAAATAAAATCTAATCTTCCACTACAATCATCCACAGCCACAATGTTGTTTGAAACTTCAATCTTGTGTCGCGTTGACGTTGAGGCCGACTGTCATAGATTTCGTTCCTTGATGGTCAAGTCGGTAAAGCTCACGGCTGCTAAACCGAAAAGTTTTGATTTCCAGCCCTTAGGCAGATGAGGCTCGTTAGTTGTGGACAGTCACTCTTCAAGGAGAGACAACTCCAAAATCAAACAACTACTGTCTTGTAGTTTGTTCTATGGTGGACAAAGGCTATGAAAGCCAATCCAAAGAGTAAAGCAGCCTGAAATCGATGTCAACGTACTATACGGCGTATGCCAAGTTTTAACGCGTATACTTAATTGTGTTGGAATGAATCTATCACACGGAGGCTATCACATACATGAGTAACACATATTTTGCTATTTTTAAAAAAATGAATACAAATGTAGATCTTTTTTTTTATTGGCAATCTGCCTCTTTGTTTGACTGCCTGTTTGATCCATGCCTTATTTGCATCAAGAATGATTCACAAACACGAGTAAAGCAATACAGTTCTCACAATGAAAACCGTGCCAGATTTATTAACACGCATTCACACTGTAGCCTACAACGGACAATGGCCAGGGTATTACGACAAATGTTTGCATTAACCAGCCAATATACTAAAGCCGCTGATAAGTTTAAATTCTTCGGACATTGGCCAGGGGCTACTGGTTGTTGCGATGCTAGATGCTAGTACAGGGTCAACGACACAAGATAAAGTAGTTTCACTTGAAACACAAAATCCTTCGATTTGTCTTGGTTCTTTAATGTATATTTGCATACAGTATGTATTTACCACAGTTGACTATGAAGGGATGCCTACAATAACTATAGCAGAACGATGGACAAGAGCTAACAATTCTTTAACTACAATAACTATTAGGTTATATATCATAACAAATATATCATAACTGATCTCTGTCTTTATATACCCCTAATCTCTAAGTTCTGACTTAATTAAATGTCACTTACCTTCTTATAGCTTCTTCTTCTTCTTCTTCGTTCTTAATTTTTAGTTTTGGAAGGGGGCGAGCCATATCTGCCAGAGAGTTTGAACTTGAGACTTTTTCGAATTTATCAACCATGAGCGTTTGCCGACTCGACCACGCCTCCATCACAATTAAGGATTACGTGTCAACTGGTTATGCGCCGTTGAGGCCATTGACTCCGATTTCAGCCTGCTTTTCTTTTTGGATTTGCTTCCATAGCCTTTGTCCAACCAAGAACAAACTACAAGGCAGCAGTTGTTTGATTTTGGATTTGTCTCTCCTAGAAGAGTGGCTGTCCCCAGCTATGAACCTCATCTGCCCGGGGGTTCGGACTCGAGACTTTTCGGTTTAGCAATCATGAGCTTTACCGACTCGACCATGCCGACCCCGTTCTAATAGTTAATATGCTACAGAAGTGTAGGCTACATTTTTTACGTTTCATACAAGACACAACGCTAATACTCGTAAACAAAAGGGACGTTACTCTAAACGTACATAATTGATTACGCCATCTTCTATTATAATAAAAGATATAATATGCATTCATAACAGTTGTAATATTTTTTATTATAAGGAAGAAAATATCTTCTATGTGCGCATATAAAAAAAATTTGCTTTATAAACGTGTTTGTATTTTTTTATTTTCAAATTAATTTAGATTTTCAGCTATTTTAAAACTCTGCTTATTTTTTTTAATGATTATCAACGCTTAACACCCATTGTTTTCTTACAAATGTGTTCATAGCATTGGAAGAACATATAGTCAAAGTATTGATAACTTGGGCTGCTGTATTTAATGAAACAACTTGTGCTGACCAAATTTCAAACTATTCCATCTAAATTGGGATTTTAAAATAAATGTATACAATTTTAAAAGAAAAACTAGGTACTCAAAACAATCAATTTATATTTTATTATCGTGTAAACAAGCATATAAAGATGGTAATTTCAAGTAAATATTTGACAATCTATGACTACATTAGCATTTTCCCACCTCCCACTCACTCTCTTATAAATCAAGCTAGTTTTTAACCATTACGTATCTTGTTTGTGTGCTGTCAAATCTAAAAAAATTGACAATTTTGTAATGTTTAATAACAAAAAAAATATGTTCTTTTAAAAGACATCATGACATGCAAAAATTAAATTTTTACTTGTGTATATGCAAAATAAAATAGTATAAATTACAAAATACCTTAATTATTATACGCAAATTAATAGTATGAAGAATATAAATCCCAAGATTAATATATCCTGTAAACAGTACACATTGTTTGGCAAAGGATTGAAATAACCAAAGATACAAGGCTGCTCTAGATCTGACACAGAATCACAGGTATTGTATTGTTGACGTAACCCTAACCCTAATCCTAGTAACGGTCATTAAAATACAGTTGAATAACTTTAAATCTGAAGCCTCAAAATGTTTATTTGGTTAAACATGGTCAGGAAAAGTTTGAATGAATTTTATCTTTTATAGATCTTTATTTGAAGTTTTTACAAAAAATAATAAATTTGTTAAAAAACAAAGCGATATATACAACTATCTGGAGAGCACATTTTAAAATACAACTACAATGCACAAGATGTGACTATCAATACTTTGCCGTTTGTCAATGGTTTTTAAAGATAAACATATCCGTTATTTTTAAAAGAAAAAGCTAATGTGCTGGTTCATCTAAATGGTTAGAACTGACAAAGTTTTATTTTTTATAAATCCTTGTGCGTTTCTGGTAAAATAATAAACAATTGACTTTAAAATCATTGAATGTGTTGGAAACTCTATTATAATAGCCAAGTTCGTTTCTTATTTTAAAGAAAATGTATTTGATTAAAAAGTATAAAAAAGAAATAAAATAAATGCTACAAAAAGAGCACAAATAAAATATGTGTTCTCCATTTGAAAGATTTGGAACTGTGTTTTTATGGCTAAATAAAATCAACCAAATATCTATCTTATTTAATGGACACAGCTTTATAGTTATATTAATAATGATGTCTTTGGAAGTGTAGCTGGAACGAAATTCGACAAAGCATTATCATGTCCCCAGTATGAAATAACTTTAAGATGTCCTGGAACAGTATATTTTCTATTTGCATCTGGCGGATTTCTATCTGGGAGATTTCCGAAAATAATCAACTTCTCGTTGTAGGTTAAAGCACCGTATTGTTTTCTTTGGCAATCCCATAGTTTAGAAACAAATTTTATCTCAATTCTTTTTAATAGCGATGCATTCAAAATAACCCACAAAGAGCCATTTGTCTGTAAGATGTAGCTGTGTTTGTCGTTCTTGAAAGTATTCAGCTGGTCTGCTGGTCCATCCAGCTCGGTTAGCTTGGTACAAACATCACAAGGTAAGTCGTAATTGTGAACAACTGTATTCTCAATGTTGTTTTGAGTTTCAGATGAAAAAAGTAGAAGGGAATTTTCAAAGATAATTGCATTCTTTACATTTAATTGAGTCGGAATTTTTGTGAATTTTTTAAAATCCAAACTTCTTGGATTGATATGATAAATTAAATTATCACTTTTGTCTAAGATGTAAATAAACTGCCCATGAGAAACAAGTAACACATTGTTACAGGGCAGATTAAAAATTTCTTTCCAGGCGTTCCCAGAGAGGACAAACAATTTATATTGCTGCGTGTTTGGCATGTTAAGAGGTTTTCCTATTGCGTACAAGTCTGAGTCAAACGTGACAAGCTGAATACTTTCTTTTAAACCATCACATATTGGCAAAGGGAACCAAGTCTCATCGCTAGCACGTATTGCTCTAAACTGTCCATTCCTTTTTGCATAAACCCCAACGTGTGTAAAGCTACTACAAGACCTGTGCATAGCAGCTGATGGCCATTGACCGTCTCTTGAAGGTTGGGCTTGGTACGTTAAAGCGCTGACAATTATATCCCTGAAGTCTTTATTCTCAAAACACATTTTAAGATGATAAACTCGTGATAAAAACGCAGGAGTAACTAAATATGTCCTCACCAGACTCAGTAAATCTGTCAGCTTATCTTTTCTAGATAAATGCTCGATTAATGCAACATTAAGCGAGTTATCAGCTGATACTTTTTCCAGTTCACTTCCATTTTCGTCTGTGTCGACTATTTTGTTTGTGTTTGTATTATCTTTGTTAACGTTATTTGGAGCATAACATTCTACCCATCG
Organism: Physella acuta; assembly: GCF_028476545.2. Taxonomy (NCBI): domain Eukaryota; kingdom Metazoa; phylum Mollusca; class Gastropoda; family Physidae; genus Physella; species Physella acuta. The sequence continues at coordinate 450,640 of NW_026731945.1, read as the reverse complement.
TATCACTGATTCTAACACCAAATCTTCACTACTGACACAAAGATCCTGGCTTTTAATCAAATCCCGAACTTCGTTGAAAGGCAGTTGTAGATATGTTGCTGATATACTAATTTTTTCAAAGTTCCTCAACATGAAGCTTTGAAGCTTATCTAGAACAAAAGTTGAGCCTAAAAGATTAGCTGTTACATAAATGTTTTCCCAGTTGATCATTGTAATAGAGTTATTTGCAAATCTTTCACACATTTTTATCATAAAGTTTATCTGCAACATGTGCACAGCCCTCCAAACGTGAGTGAAATTATCCAACGTTAGAACATTGACACCCGTGTAAAGTGTTTTCAGAATAAGCTGAAATATTTCATAGGAAACATCTTTTAACTCAACGCAGTTTTCTGTGACCTCCCTCATTCCTGATCGAAACAACGCTTGGAAAAATTCAGAGCAGGCAGCAAGAACGAGCTTATGACAAGTGATTGTGTCATCGTGTATCTTGATTGTAAAGTCGAGAAACTTTTTGTCTGTCCACACAATCCCGAGACATTTCACGATCTCTGTGCAGGTTTCAGGTGAGTTCATGTTGTAGGGAGATCTGTAATGTAGATTTAAAAAACCAATAAGCTTTATACTAACACTTACACACTCTGGTTAACGCCAAATAGTTTACAATCATAGAGCCGGGCCGAATTAGCGACGTCTATTATAGGCAGACAATTTAGTTTTAAGGATAGGCACCACGGATAAAAAAAAAATTTTTATTTAACACATTTTCGGTTGTTTAATAAGTTCATATAATTATAGTTGTTAAACTATAGACAAAAATAATATATAGCCGTCAATTGCAGTACTGGTTGCCATGGAAACAGCAAAAAGGTGTGAAAACTAACATCTTTTCAAATCGCTAAGGCTTTGTTCCCATAAGAGATTTTAAAAAGCGGATGAAAGATTTAGATTTCTCAAACCAAACTATACATTTCTACGTTTACTCATTGCGATAGCTTGTACTCAATTTTTTATACAAATTTTTACGTAAATTTATGTACAAAAATTAGGGGGTGGTGTTACATAAATATCAATATTTCCTTAAGTATTGTAGTAAACTTAATGTACAAACGTAGTTTTGTAGATGGTATAATGCTGAACGCACGTGGAATGTTTTATTCTTGTATGACAAAGGGTTCCAAAGCCTTAGCGATTTGAATGTTGAATTTTGAATAAAAATGCAAAGTTGAGAAAAAGTGAAAAGAAGAGCGGGAAAAGGCACGGTGCGTTTTCTCTTATAGAAAACAGAAAAAAACGTCTTGTTATATGTGGAAGAACCATTTGTCTAATAAAATACGCTTTGATTTATGTTGTAAGCTTTAGATAGATTTTTTCTATGTAAGCAGAAAATATGTATACAACAGGTAATGAATGTATGACTATTAAGTATTACACATCCTATCAATTGAGCGGTATTCTCAGAACAGCTATCATCAAACCAGATCAAGTTTTGTTTGTTAGCCGGTCTTCTCGCTTCAAAACAATGTCTTTCTCTACTCAAATTGTAGCTTACACAAGTTTATTGCCTTATGATAATAGCCTACAACACAACACTGGGTACAACGGTCAACGCTTGAGGCTAGACACGCCCCTCCACCCCATCCCACCGCTGGATAGTGCGTGAGGAACCGATGAGCCATAGATTACCAATGTTCATTCAACCGTGAATAACACATCTGTGTAGATAGGGTCAAGTACAGGGCCTAAGTGAATGCTTCCCAGCTATCCTATCTACTACTATCTAGTATTTACATTCGTTGCTAGCACACCCTATACATAATACGGAGAGATGGGCATACACATTAACACATGTGGCGTATACAGTCTGGTGTAAAGCCTGATGAACGCGTTCAAGCCTATCACAGCATGCCGTAACAAGATTATAAACCGGCCGTTGGTTGAATGGCGAGAAGGGAATGAAGGGGGTAAAGGGGATGGACAGTACATTCTTCAAACTGATAGTCATGTCCATGACGCATTGTTTCAGCTTAGTATAATTTTAAAGCGTACGCAACAGTGTTTAATATTGTTCCAGTGATAATCAACAGTACATTTCTAGGCAAAGTTTCAATTATTAAACTTAATGTTGTTGTATAACTTTAAAACAACAAATAGAAGAGTATACGCAAATGAGGTAAACAAACGAGACAGGCGATTGTTTTGTTTATCTAGAAACAAGATGGCTGCCTAGCACACGTGGTTAGTTGCAACCTATCGTGAATTATTTTGATTTACTGTACTATAATATGATTGGTCAAGCGTATCAATGAACCTCTTCCCATTCATAAATTTTACGCGCATGCCCTTATATGGAGTTTAATATAAAATTTTACTTTGTAGAAAACAACTTCTATCCCAATTATTTTTAGAACAAAAGAAAAGGTCACTACACCAGCGGGTACACGAGTGCTTGGCCCTTAGATTGATGTAAAGTTTATGGTGCCTCGCGGGCAATAAATGATGTAATACTCGCTCGAAGATAGCCGCTGTCCGCGTAGTAGTGTGAAAACTTGCCGGGGGGTACCATGTTTCACATCGCAATAAACGAATAACCGTAAGCTGTAGAAGTCCGAAATGTTCGGGTTAGATAGATAAAAGGTATTAGTATCGAATTAAGAAATAAAAATTTTGGGTAGCAAAATTAACATTTTATCGAAAACATGGGTATCTTGTTCCCTTAAAACTATTTGAAACTTATGGGAGGTAACTAAGAGGGGGCTGCTTTAACGGCGGGCGGTGTAGGGGTGGAGGAAGAGAGGTTGGGAGTTATCGTATTTCACGAGCTACTGATAGTGTTTTAAATTAAAGCAAATATTTTCAGTCGCAGCATATGACAATGTAGTGTCGAATTCACAAAGGTAAATAAAAACACTAAACAGCAGTGTTATCTACGCTTCGGGTCGGCTCGTTTGATTATACATTTCTAGAATACTAGACCATGAGCATACACCATGTGGACAAGTTCAAGAGCTTCCAGCTGCTTACACTAAAGTCTATAGTTCGAACATTACACAAATTTAGAATTTGTACAATCCTTTCATAATACTACATGCAAGGGTAAGTAATGTGTTAAACACTATTTGACCCGATAAAAAGCAATTTAACGGTTCACGTATACCTTACTATGATGTTATAAAAGTAAAGTTCAACTTCCAAAACATGGGGCAATGGAAGTAGAGTGCCCCTTTTTATGTGACCTTGGCATACGAAGAGATATCATGGTCAGTACTATGTCAAGTCGCCCTTACATTCCCTAACGTGAGTTAGGTTCCCATCAGAGCTTGCTGGTTAGCAGTCCAGTTCTCAACCGCTAGGCCACTCCGTCCCTTCACTATCATGTTATTGTTATTTATATATCCAGGAAACTACACCCACATCCCTACTTCTACAACGATAAAACTTGAAGCTACCCAGATATATTTCAAAATTCATTATTGGAATCAATTTAGTAGAAATTTCTTGCCTTATATTCTAGACAACAAAATGCAAAGTCTTATGTTCTTATAAAAGAATTTTTTTTTTCGCCTTGGCTTTATCTCATGCATTTAAACAATCGAACTATCACAATGTATCAAGGATAAAATAATTAAATTACAATAATTACCGAACACCTAAAACTAAATTAAATATTTAGCTTTAATCAAGTTATAGTAAACAGAAAGCTAAAGTTTAAACATTAGTTATTTGATCTTTAAAGATGTGCTTTTATGCGATAAGCGCTTAACAATATTTAAACAATAATTATTATTTGAAACACATTAAAGTTATTTAATCCGTGCAATCATAATGTTTTTGGTTGTAATAGATTTTACATACCTTCTATTATATTTAGATCTATAAAAGATTTCTAATGTCGTAGATTCAAAACAAGCACGGTCGAAAGCAAAAGTTAGTAAACAATGTTGACATTGAATAATCGCATCTCATTGGTGCGAGAAAATAAGTTTTATTTGTTAACATTTTTAGTGCGCAAAAGATGATGTGCAGTCAAATATATCAGTGATCTATTAAACTAGCTGTATCCCGTGCTCCGCCACGGTAAATCATTTTTAAATATACCAATTTTGGAACAGAACAAAACTAAACACAACACAAACGAACGAACGCAAAAAAAAAAACAACGAAAAAACGAACACAACACTCATAACATAAGCACAATTTAAATGCAATCATAAAGGCATATTGCTCACAGTCTAGCCCGTAGCGCCAAATCGCGCCTTTTCCGTTTCCCCACGGACGCGTCTGACACAGTGAATGACTACAAAACAGAGGCGTTGCGACCCTTTCCGGCGCCCGGGGACAAACTTTCGATTTGACCCTCCCTCAAACTTACGATTTGCACCCCCTCCCCTCAAAATTTAAATTTCCACCCATCCCCTTAAACTTTTGATTTGCATTCCCCTCAGACTTTCGATTTGCACCACTTTTGATTTGAAATTCCCCCCGCTCAAACTTTTGATTTGCACCCCCTCAAACTTTCGATTTGCACCCTACCCCCCTCCCCCTCCTTAAAACTTTCGATTTCCAACCCCCCCCCCCCCCTAGCTACGCCTCTTTTATAAAACACCAGCTTGTCCGCAAACCGAAAGATAGAATAATAATAAATAATATACAATAAAAAATAGGCAATATTTAAAATATCCGTGTTTACCTACCATATATCACTTTATCAATTCACGCATTTTTTTCCTAGTATTTTAATTTAAAAAATGTACAATTGAGTTTCATAACTAAAACCATTGCGCACCCAATGTCTATAATGGTGCGGAATAGTTGATTAAAAATTATAATTAGTAAACAGTACATTCAGTGAATAAAATAAATAAAAGATAGCCTTAAAATGCTAATAATAATATTCCAACAATAGTGTACTCTTACACGTCAGCATAATTTGCATTCACATTTTGCTAATTATATTATTCCAACAATTATTCCGTCTTGTAGATTTTGTATTCACATTTTTAGCGTGTGTTCAATTTATCTTTGAATTACCTCCATTGGCAAAATTACTAAGCAGTTTAATTAGATTTTTCTACCCTACTGTTATTATGTTATTAAAATGTATCCACTTTCTGGGAATATTAACGAAAACAATGTTTGACATTGATCCTTTTAATATGTTTTAGCAGTGTGCGTGTATTTAATATTTTCTTTACGTTATGCAAAATTGTACAAACAGTGGAAATTATAAAATAGCTCTATGCCGCTATATAAACAAACCCTACTCTAGTACTTATAATAAGATACTGCGGTGCACTGAAAAGCACAGCATGGTGCGTAGTTTACTTTTATAGTCCCAAAATCTATAGCGATGACGGAAGGAAGGACTGACACACTACTTGCCCGCTTATCTATTAAATAATGATACGCTGGCAAACATATACATATGCATATGTTATCTCACATTATAACTCTCCTCCCCATCACACAACCACTAAAAAATTTCCTATTCCCCAACACGGACAATACACTATGCAACAGTATAGTTTTTTCCTTTCTCGTATACAGAGTATTGAGATGGTCAAGATTCTTATGGAAAACATTTCGCATACGAGGAATTATCAAACAATTATAGTCACACAACTTATAATACTAAACAACCACTAACGGGTTTCAAAACAGGACAGAAGGAAATTAAGGCTCTTCAAAACTTAATTTATTTAATAAAAGATACACTCAGTGGCGTCGCTAGGTTGGGTACCACCCGGTGCGGCACCTAATGGTGTCACCCCTACCCACCCTCGCCCCAGACGTAGATTGACGTGTCAGTTATACAATTCTCAAAAAACTTTTTTTCCTCAGGCATATATTAGTTGGTGTCACCCCCCGCCTTCACCGATGACAGCTATAAACTGTGTCCAGATAATACTAACGATCTTCATATATAGTCGGTTATATATACAGCTCGATGGAGTATTGTTTTCTACAACGTTTGCAGGTTTGCATCATGGTGTCACTCCCCCTCACCCCCCCCCCCCATACATACACACACACTTTTAAAGGGATTTGTCAATTTTGCTCTTAAAAAGACTTTTTAACTCTAATTAATCATCTTTTTAACTGGAATGATCGTTTTTACAAGCTTTTATTTAAATCACTTCCTCTGTCGTCAGACTGTCGTCAGTCTAGATCGAAACGCAGGAGTGAAAATTCGGAAACTTCTACTTGACCGATACGATTCATATTTACCACGTGGTCAAGACATAAAGACAATGCAATCTGAAACTAAATTTGACTTAATTGGATGCCTAATTATTTTTTTTATGAATTAATTAAAATTTGGACCGAATTAGTAGGCATGTCTAGCCAACCACACCACACGTGTCATCACGTTCAATAGCTGCGCCATCAGGTTTAATAGCTGCGCCATCACGTTCAATAGACGCGCAATGGTTTTTAGTCATGTAACACTATTGTAAATAAAACATGCAAAGTACTGAAAAAAAATTTCATAAAAAACGTTTTAATAACAAGCTTTTATGTAATGATGCACTAAAAAGTAGAAAATAAATTATACACTACTATTTAAATTACTATAAAGAAAAGCGTGGGTCTCTTCTCAAATATTAGTAAAGGTATTCAATAGGTACTAAAATGACCCACGCTTTTCTTTATAGTAATTTAAATGGTAGTGTATAATTTATTTTTTACTTTTTAGTGCATCATTACATAAAAGCTTGTTATTAAAACGTTTTTTATAAAAAAAATGTCTATATATATTTTGCTATTTTTTCCTTGTGTCACTCCCCTATATGGTATCACGCGGTGCGGTCCTTATCCTCACTAACACAGTCTATTCAAACACTAAACGCAAATGCTAGTTCGAAAACTAAGAAACAGTTGCTAATATTACGAAAGAAACCTACACTGATTCTGTAAGAGATCTAAACGAAACTGAGGATATCACACATGTTCTAACACACCTTATATATACCCTTACAGAAAACAGGTACAAAACGTTTGTCATAACTAGAGCACGAGGATTGAACAGGGACGAACGGGAGAGGGTACAAAGTACAAACAACATTCACCACCATTCATCCCCCTTCACTTGTTCACTACACAGCACAAGTAGGTGTACACACACACACACACACATATATATATATATATATATATATATATATATATATATATATATATATATATATATATATATATATATATATATATATATATATATAATTATATGCCTATAAATACATAAAGAAATTACTTGAATACGAGTTTAAGCATAATTGTCTACTAATATGTAACTAGAAAAAAAATGATTTAATTTCCAGGCAGTAACCAATTTCATCAAAGCCGTATCTTTTCACTTGATATGGAATGGCCTCGGCAAAGTCACAGATAGTGTTTATATTGAAGTCCTGGCAGCTTATTATTTAACTGAAACTTAGACCAACGCTAATATCCACATTTGGCCTTCACTTTAATCTAAGGCTAATCCTTTAACTCAGGCTAATTCTAGATATTGAAACTCATCTTTCACTACAATCATCAACAGCCACAATGTTGTTTGAAACTTCCATCTTGTGTCGCGTTGACGTTGAGGCTGACTGTCATAGATTTCGTTCCTTGATGGTCAAGTCGGTAAAGCTCATGGCTGCTAAACCGAAAAGTATTGATTTCCAGCCTTTAGGCAGATGAGGCTCGTTAGGTGGGGACAGACACTCTTCTAGTAGAGACAACTCCAAAAATCAAACAACTGCTGAATCTATCACACGAAGGCTATCACATACATGAGTAACTCATATTTTGCTATTTTTTAAAATAGCTCGTTAGCTGTGGACAGTCACTCTTCAAGGAGAGACAACTCTAAAATCAAACAACTGCTGTCTTGTAGTTTGTTCTTTGGTGGACAAAGGCTATGGAAGCCAATCCAAAGAGTAAAGCAGCCTGAAATCGATGTCAACGTCCTATACGGCGTACCCCCCGTATGCCAAGTTGAAACGCGTATACTTAATTGTGTTGGAAGGAATCTATCACGCGGAGGCTATCACATACATGATTAACACATATTTTGCTATTTTAAAAAAAATGAATACAAATGTAGATCTTTTTTTTTGGCAATCTGCCTCCTTGTTTGACTGCCTGTTTGGTCCATGCCTTATTTGCATCAAGAATGATTCACAAACACGAGTAAAGCAATACAGTTCTCACAATGAAAACCGTGCCAGATTTATTAACACGCATTCACACTGTAGCCTACAACGGACAATGGCCAGGGTATTACGACAAATGTTTGCATTAACCAGCCAATATACTAAAGCCGCTGATAAGTTTAAATTCTTCGGACATTGGCCAGGGGCTACTGGTTGTTGCGATGCTAGATGCTGGTACAGGGCCGACGACACAAGATAAAGTAGTTTCACTTGAAACACACAATTCTTCGATTTGTCTTGGTTCTTTAATGTATATTTGCATACAGTAGGTATTTACCACAGTTGACTGTGAAGGGATGCCTACAATAACTATAGCAGAACGATGGGCAAGAGCTAACAATTATTTAACTACAATAACTATTAGGTCATTACGATAACCAAACGTCAATTATATCATAACTGATCTCTGTCTTTATAAACCCCTAATCTCTAAGTCCTGACTTAATTAAATGTCACTTACCTTCTTATAGCTTCTTCTTCTTCTTCTTCGTTCTTAATTTTTAGTTTTGGAAGGGGGCGAGCCATATCTGCCAGAGGGTTTGAACTCGAGACTTTTTCGAATTATCAACCATGAGCGTTTGCCGACTCGACCACGCCTCCATCACAATTAAGGATTACGTGTCAACTGGTTATGCGCCGTTGAGGCCATTGACTCCGATTTCAGCCTGCTTTTCTTTTCGGATTTGCTTCCATAGCCTTTGTCCAACCAAGAACAAACTACAAGGCAGCAGTTGTTTGATTTTGGAGTTGTCTCTCCTAGAAGAGTGGCTGTCCCCAGCTATGAACCTCATCTGCAGGGGCGAAACTACAGTGCCGCCAGGCCCCTAAATGGCGTGGGCCCCCCCGCATTGCGGGGTCTGGCGGGACCCACGCCATTTAGGGGCCCATTGCCGACCATAATACAATTTTTATAGTTAAAAAAATAATTTTCTTGCATTTTTGACTTGACGGTAAAAGCTTTTGTAAATAACAAACAGATCTACTACAGTAGTGATGTTATACAGTAGCTAACACACGCTGTTGAGTAAAAAAAAATATATGCCTGAGATGTAGTGTGTAAGATAGGCAAACGTTCAAAACACTTCCAAGACTTATTTCCCTTTTCTAAATAGTTAAATAGGGATGCTCATTAGCTCCTTCTAATATATTTGTACTAAACAAATTAAAAAGCAATTACTTCTCTTCATTAATATTTTTAAAAATATACATACTAAAGAATGAGATAGCATAAGAAGGAAATATATTTAAATCAAATAATATAAGTACAAATGAAAGAAAAAATAAACATAACACGAGAAACCATTACACATACAAAGCCTTCACATTTTATATTCCTTTGACCGGCTAAATATCAAGGGTAGCCAGTATTACATCAAACATATTGAATAGTTCTAGAAAAAAAAACTAGTTCTAGAGTCTAACTTTAAAAAAAATATAATTCAAAACAGACTATTGTACTCACACACAATACATATTGCAATTTGTTCCATGCCGACCCCTTTCTAATAGTTAATATGCTACAGAAGTGTAGGCTACATTTTTTACGTTTCATACAAGACACAACGCTAATACTCGTAAACAAAAGGGACGTTACTCTAAACGTAAGTAATTGATTACGCCATCTTCTATTATAATAAAAGATATAATATGCATTCATAACAGTTGTAATATTTTTTATTATAAGAAAGAAAATATCTTCTATGTGCGCATATAAAAAAAGTTTGCTTTATAAACGTGTTTGTATTTTTTAATTTTCAAATTTAGATTTTCAGCTTTTTTAAAACTCCGCTTATTTTATTTTATGATTATCAACGCTTAACACCCATTGTTTTTTCACAAATGTGTTCATAGCATTAGAAGAACATATAGTCAAAGTATTGATAACTTGGGCTGCTGTATTTGATGATACAACTTGTGCTGACCAAATTTCAAACTATTCCATCTAAATTGGGATTTTAAAATAAATGTATACAATTTTAAAAGAAAAACTAGGTTCTCAAAACAATCTATTTATATTTTATTAATCGTGTAAACAAGCATAAAGAAAGGGTAATTTCAAGTAAATATTTGAAAATCTATGACTACATTAGCATTTTCCAAACTACCACTCACTCTCTTATAAATCAAGCTAGTTTTTAACCATTAAGTATCTTGTTTGTGTGCTGTCAAATCTAAAAAAATTGTCAATTTTGTAATGTTTAATAACAAAAAAAATTTGTTCTTTTAAAAGACATCATGCCATGTATAAATTAAATTTTTACTTGTGTATATGCAAAAAAATAGTATAAATTACAAAATAACTTAATTATTATACGAAAATTAATAGTATGAAGAAATTAAATCCCAAGATTAATATATCCTGTAAACACTACACATTGTTTGGCAATGGATTGAAATAACCAAAGATACAAGGCTGCTCCAGATCTGACGCAGTAACACAGGTATTGTATGGTTGACGTAACTCTAACCTTAACCCTCGTAATGGTCATTAACATACAGCTGAAAAACTTTAAATCTTAAGCCTCAAAATATTTATTTGGTTAAACATGGTCAGGAAAAGTTTGAATGAATTTTGTCTTTAATAGATCTTTATTTGAAGTTTTTACAAAATAATAAATTTGTTAAAAAACAAAGCGATATATAAAACTATTTGGAGAGCACATTTTAAAATACAACTACAATGCACAAGATGAAACTATCAATACTTTGCCGTTTGTCAATGGTTTTTAAAGATAAACATCCGTTATTTTTAAAAGAAAAAGTTAATGTGCTGGTTCATCCAAATGGTTAGAATTGACAAAGTTTTATTTTTTATAAATTCTTGTGCGTTTCTGGTAAAATAATTAACAATTGACTTTAAAATCATTGAATGTGTTGGAAACTCTATAACATTAGCCTAGTTCGTTTCTTATTTTAAAGAAAATGTATTCGATTAAAAAGTATAAAAAGAAATAAAATAAATGCTTAAAAAAGAGCACAAATTAAATATGTGTTCTCCATTTGTAAGCTTTGGAACTGTGTTTTTATGGTTAAATAAAATCAACCAAATATCTATGTTATTTAATGGACACAGCTTTATAGTTATATTAGTAAAGATTTCTTTAGAAGTGTAGCTGGAACAAAATTCGACAAAGCATTATCATGTCCCCAGTATGAAATAACTTTAAGATGTCCTGGAACAGTATATTTTCTATTTGCATCTGGCGGATCTCTCTCTGGGAGATTTCCGAAAACAATCAACTTCTCGTTGTAGGTTAGAGCACCGTATTGTTTTCTTTGGCAATCCCATAGTTTAGAAACAAATTTTATCTCAATTCTTTTTAATGGCGATGCATTCAAAATAACCGACAAAGAGCCATTTGTCTGTAATATGTAGCTGTGTTTGTCGTTCTTGAAAGTGGTCAGCTGGTCTGCTGGTCCATCTAAATCGGTTAGTTTGGTACAAACGGCTGACGGAAACTCGTAATTGTGAACAACTGTATTCTCAATGTTGTTTTGGGTTTCAGAGGAGAAAATTAGAAGGGAGTTTTCAAAGATAGTTGCGTGCTTTACAACTAATTGCGTTGGAATTTTTGTGAATTTTGTAAAATCCAAACTTCTTGGATTTATATGATAAATTGCATTATCATTTTTGTCTAAGATGTAAATAAACTGCCCATGAGAAACAAGTAACACATTGTAACAGGGCAGATTCAAAACTTCTTTCCAGACGTTCCCAGAGAGGACAAACAATTTATGTTTCGTGTTTGGCATGTTAAGAGGTTTTCCTATTGCGTACAAGTTTGCGTCAAACGTCACAAGCTGAATACTTTCTTTTAAACCATCACAAGTTGGCAAATCAAACCAAGTGTTATCGCTAGCACGTATAGCTCTAAACTGTCCATCTGTTCTTGCATAAACCCCAACGTGTGTAAAGCTACTACATGATCTATGCACAGCCGCTGATGGCCACTGGCCGTCTCTTGAAGGTTGGGCTTGGTACGCTAAAGCGCTGACAATTATATCTTTAAAGTCTTTATTTTCAAAACTTATTTTAAGATGATAAACTTTTGTTAAAACCGCTGGAGTAACAAGATATGTCCGAACCAGACTCACTAAATCTGTCAGCTTATCTTTTCTAGATAAATTCTCGATTAATCCTACATTAAGCGAGTTATCAGCTAATACTTTTTCCAGTTCACTTCCATTTTCGTCTGTGTCGACTATTTTGTTTGTGTTTGTATTATCTTTGTTAACGTTATTTGGAGCATAACAGTCGACCCATCGTATCACTGATTCTAATACCATATCTTCACTACTGACACAAAGATCCTGGCTTTTTATCAAATCCCGAACTTCGTTGAAAGGCAGTTGTAGATATGTTGCTGATATACTAATTTTTTCAAAGTTCCTCAACATGAAGCTTTGAAGCTTATCTAGAACAAAAGTTGAGCCTAAAAGTTTAGCTGTTACATAAATGTTTTCCCAGTTGTTCATTGTAATAGAGTTATTTGCAAATCTTTCACACATTTTTATCATAAAATTAATCTGCAACATGTGCACAGCCCTCCAAACGTGAATGAAATTATCCAACGTTAAAACATTGACACCTGTGTAAAGTGTTTTCAGAATCAACTGAAATATTTCATAGGAAACATCTTTTAACTCAACGCAGTTTTCTGTGACCTCTCTCATACCAGATCGAAGCAACGCTTGGAAAAATTCAGAGCAGGCTGCAAGAACTAGCTTATGACACGTGATTGTGTCATCTTTTATCTTGATTGCAAAGTCGAGAAACATTTTGTCTGTCCACATGCTCCCCAGGCATTTCACAATCTCAGAATGTATTTCGAGTGTGTTCATTTTAAACAGGATTTCTGTAATGTATATTTAAAAAAACATGCTCCAACATTGTATATATATATATATATACATATATATATGAAATGTCGTAGTAGAATATAGTATAATACAGTAGAATAGAGTAAAATGTAATACAATATAGAATAATTTATTATGAATGAGTAGAATAGAAAAAAAACCATCCTGCAAACAAAACGACGCCGCACAATATACTCAACATATAAAAATTAACACCCAGCGGCCCAAATCCGTTTATCGTACACAGCCCTCTCACACACTGCATCCATTTAACCCCACGTTCCACACCCTACTCATCCCACACCAGACACACGACCCCACACATACACCGAACACCCCCATCCCAGACATACACAACACAACCAGGGTGGGCGCTATTCTTAGGAGGACGGAAAAATTTGTAATCGCCATTTTTAAAAAGTACCTAATAAGTAACAACTTTATTATATTATATAAACTATAAACAGGGTACGGTTAATATACAAAGGCCTAGCGATCTATTTCGGTCTTAGGATTAACTATCAATTTTACGCCCCCCCTCCTTAAATTAGGCTTAAATATATAGCTATTCGCGTTGGTGAAAATGCGCCCCCACTTTCCTTATTTGGAAAGGTAGGGGCGCTTTTTACAAGTCACTTTACATTTTTATTTGGGTGTCAAGCAATTGATGTAGAAAACAATTAAATAATTACGTAATACCAAGTAGCAGTAAACATTCATTATTTAAATTGTATATAATTAAGTTATGAGTGTTTTAAATCATTAGCTACCACGTTTGGTACCCCCTTTGGGTCGGTGCCTGTAGCGGCCGCCCCACCCGCATTTCCCTAGCCACGCCTCTATTAATATATATTATGATATATATATATATATATATATATATATATATATATATATATATATATATATATATATATATGCGAGGTAGGGCGTTTTAATAAGTTTTAACTAGGGCACTAAGAACCTGGCGCCAGCACTGCACATCCCACCCCACCCCACACATACAACACCACACCACACCCACACATACACCACACACTCCAACCCAAAATTACAACACACACCCAACCCCACAAATACACTCCACCCCACACCACACATACACCAAACACCCCACCCTAGAGAGTAGAAGGGAGTTAAGTAGAAGAGAGTAATTGACAGTATGATGGAATGGAGTAGAGTATATAGGAGTATAGTGGATATGTATTATCCTTTTAAATACTTTAAGTTGTAGTATTCGGCTACTAAACTCGCGAAGTCCAAGTGACGTCATATACGCACCTATTGTGCGTAGATAAGTTTCTTATGTAAAATGTGATAATTACTATTATTGAAAAAAAAAAACTTTGTTTGTATTGAAACATACTTTTCACAAATTAATTATTTTTTACATTAAATTCTAGAGAGTCAATCAATTCTGTTCTTATTAACTGAGTCTGATATTATTTCGATATTAGTACCATAGTCAAGACACAACATGCCTATAAACTGTCGATTCCAATGGTTACGTACCAAATAATGCTTTCATAACATATGTACATGTGTAGTAGTAATAAATTATTCTTAAAACACTTGATTTCACTTAACTTTATATATTCAAATGAATCTGTTCCTACAAACCAGAGTGACGAAATATTTCATAAGGTTTTCATTATCGAATTACAAATAACGTATTTTTAGATCATACGTTTTTAAAATAAGTCTTTTAATGTAAAGAATGCCGGCACTATGTTTCTTGGATCTTATTTGTTTGGGCGCGGGTTTGTCCACAATATAGCCCAGACGCCCACGGACGAGCTGTGTGAACAAACATTGAGTGTGCAATAATCACACTACGTATTCGTGTGAGAGAACATCCCTCAGCGAGTGACCTGGTGTCAGGGGTATCGTTAAGGCTCTTGAGAGCAAACTAAACCGTAGACAATTATTTCAATCGGTCCTGAACTTTACACTGGATCCTTCGGTATAAGCAATGCTTGTTTGTTCATGCGCATTGTATTCTACATTACACACAATTACGACAAAAATGAACCATTACTATTCTTACATTTAATATTTAAAATATTCAAATGTATCTACTAGAATAATTTGCAAGCTATGGCCGTGTATCATTTCTTCAAATGATCTAAATAGTAAAAATTAGTATTAACATACATAAGGTATCAAAGATAAAGATGATTCAGTTATATTATGTTTAGCCTACGGGTAAATTATATTTAATATTAATCTTTACACCAAGTCAAGCAGCATTATGAAAGCCAAGCCAATAAGACTTTAAAACTATCAAACTATGTAGGTCTAAAATGTGCCAATTTTGCGGAAAGCGCTTAACGATAAGCAAACAAATCAACAGCTAATCCGCAGAACACGTTACATTGATCATAATATGCTCAGTCATATTGTTTTTGCACTTTATATACTCGACTTACATTTTTAAAATAATTATTTTTAGTACATAGACTACAAGGTTTGAAGCAAAGGTTGTTTACAATGTTGACACTTAATAGACGCACCTCGTTGGTGCGAAAACATAAATTTCTACTTCCAAACTTTTTCAGTGCGCAAGAATTTATTTCAGTTACATCGATAAAACTTTAACATCGATAGGTCTATGGTTCTGTTCAATAATGACACGTGAACTATCATATTGATGCCGAGGTATATATCTAATAGATGCATTGTTTTAATGTTGTTATTGTGCTCAGCATATAGTTGCAGCCTATAACTTTAAGATTTTTTAAATTTAATCTATAAGTCGAATATGGATATGAAGAAGAATTTTTATATGCAATACAGATTTTGGAGTTTGAAATCACATGTATGAATATTCTAGATTTAAATACATGCATGATCTTGTTGTGCTTTGGTTTAAAGTTATGACCACTAATAATTTTTACTTAGATTTGATTACTTCGGTGCTCTAATTATGCTGCAAGTGTACAATATTATGTTCTTTGCGTACCGAAATTAAACCGAACAAGGAAGTAATCAATTGTTTCAATGAATGCAAATATTGGTTCCTAAATAGTTTAATCATTTACACATTCAGACAGTTGTATATCTGTACTTGTTAAATGTAGAACTAGACCAAAGATCATTAAAACTGTTCAAGTCTTCAATGAGTTATCGTTAAAACAATCTTTAGGTGGTGACTGTGTAGACTAAAGATACGTTTGTATTAACGAATGATTGGTTTGCAGTAATGCCTATATACTTTCTCGTATACTAAGTATAGAGAAAGTATTGTAGTCGTGCAAAAAAAAACACAAATTCTCGACGTTTTATAGCTCCCTGAGTCGGAAAAACATAGTTTTGCAATCTTGTCCTTATGTCTGTCTGTTTGTGTGTGTGTGTGTGTAAACACGATAACTTGAGTACCGTTACAGCTAGGTTAATGAAATTTCATAAATAAGTATTTTATCAAAATCGTAGATATATATATTAACTTTTGAGCTATTTCCAATAACCGGAAGTGGACCTTTTTGTACTTTGAATTTTTCAAAAGCCTATAACTTGAGTACTATTTCAGATATATAAATGAATTTTCGTATTTAAGTGAAAGATCTAATTCTATGCCTTCTGTTAAATTTTGAGTGATTTCCGTTTACCGGAAGTAGTAATTTACGCTATTTCTGATTTCTCAAAAAAACGCATGTGAATTTATAAAGTACTAATAATAATCCGCACAAAATCTGCACATTTTGTTAGGAGATCACTTGGTGTGCAATCCTTTTTCTACGAGATTCAATTCTATTTTAAAAAGTTTAAAAATTTAAATTGAATAAAAAACATATCTATATCCCGAGTTGCCATCCCCTGTTGTTTTACTTAAGGATATTCGAGAAAGTTAAGTAGAGATAACTCCCGGTTTATTATCATTATCCACGCTTCACTTCCAATGTTTTCTCACAAATGTATTTATAGCATTGGTATAATATGTTGTCTAAGTATTTATAAATTGGGCTGCTGTATTTGGTGATAAAACTTGTGCTAACTAAATTTCAAACTATTCCATCTAAATTGGAATTTTAAAATAAATGTATACAACTTCAAAATGAGAAAAAATAAGTCCTCAAAACGATCTATTTATATTTTATTATCGTGTAAATAAGCATATAAAAAGTGTAATTTTAAGTAAATATTTGACAATCCATATTTACAACTTCACAACTCCAACTCAGTCTATTATAATTCAAGCTAGTTTTTAATCGTTAAGTATCTTCTTTGTAATCTTAAAAACATGTCCATTTTGATAAAAAAGTATAGTGTTTTAGAATACACCATGTTATAATTAATAAATTGAATTTGTTCCATGTGTATATTGCAAATAAATAGTATGAAACGAAGAAATCCCAAAATTAATATATTGAAACAAATAGTATAAAACTATAAAATCCAAAAATGTATATATCCTGTAAACATTACACATTGTTTGGCAATAGATTGATATAACCGAAGGTACAAGGCTGCTCCAGATCTGACGAAGGATCACAGGTATTGTATGGTTGACGTAACCCTAACCCTAGTAACGGTAATTAAAATACAGTTGAAATACTTTAATCTTAAGCCTAAAAATGTTCAATGGTCAGGAAATGTTTTAATGAAATTTATTTCTAATATATTTTTATTTGGAGTATTCACAAAATAATAATTTTGTTAAAAGGCAAAGCTAAATTATATATAACTATTTGTAGTTGGACATTTTAAAATACAACTACAAAGTACAAGATGTGACTATCAATACTTTGCCGTTTGTAATTGGTCTTTTAAGATAAACATCTCTGTTATTCCTAAAAGTAAAAGCTAATGTGCTGGTTCATCAAAGTGGTTAGAACAGGTCAAAGTTTTATTTTTTAGAACTCATATGTGTTTCTGGTAAAACAATAAACTATTGACTTTAATATCATTGAATGTGTGGGAAACTATGTAATTACCATAGTTCGTTTCTTATTTTTTTAAAAAGTGTATTCGCTTAAAAAGTATTTTTTTAAATAAGAAAATTAATGCTATAAAAAAGAACACAAATAAGTTTTCTCCATTTGTATGCGTGAGAACTGTGTTTTTATGGATAAAGTCAACTAAATATCTATTTTATTTTATAGACACAGGTTTACAGTTACCTAAGTAAAGATGTCTTTGGAAGTGTAGCTGGAACGAAATTCGACAAAGCATTATCATGTCCCCAGTATAAAATAACATATATCTTTATAACAATAACAATATCTTTATCAGACGATTCACCACAAAAACTCATATCACTTGCGGTGTTAAACATTTTATTTTCATTTAATTCGAAGAGTCTGTCTCAAATCGACTTCACTAAAAATCCAAAATGGCGTAAGCAAGGCATGCTCGGTTCAAGCGTTTTCTTTCGCTTTTTTTCATAATAAGAAAATAAGTTTCGCATTTTATGTGTGTTTTTTATAAATGCTAAAACAATTAGGAAAATAATGCAATTTAAAAAAAATAAAAAAGCTTAGGGATTATTATTAAAAAATACACATTTCTGCGTCGATCTTATAAGAACGATAGCTAAGGGAGAGAATTGAAAAAAGTTAAAAAGTATTTTAAAACATCACAAAATAAATGCTATAAAAAAGAAACAAATAAGTGTTCTCCGTTTATAAGGTTTAGAACTGTATTTCTATGGTTAAATAAAGTCAACCAAATATCTATCCTATTCGATGTACACAGCTTTACAGTTACCTAAGTAAAGATGTCTTTGGAAGTGTAGCTGGAACGAAATTTGACATTGCATTATCATGTCCCCAGTATGAAATAAATTTAAGATGTCCTGGAACAGTAAATTTTTTATTTGCATCCGGCGGATCTCTAGCAGGATGATTTCCGAAAATAATCAACTTCTCATTGTAGGTTAAAGCACCGTATTGTTTTAACTGGCAATCCCATAGTTTAGAAACAAATTTTATCTCAATTCTTTATAATGGCGATGCATTCAAAACGACCCACAAAGAGCCATTTGTCTGTAATATGTAGCTGTGTTTGTCGTTCTTGAAAGTGGTCAGCTGGTCTGATGGTCCAACCAAATCGGTTAGCTTGGTACAAACGTCACAAGGTAAGTCGTAATCGTGGACAACTGTATTCTCAATGTTGTTTTGAGTTTCAGATGAAAAAAGTAGAAGGGAATTTTCAAAGATAGTCGCGTGCTTTACATCTAATTGTGTTGGGATTTTTGTGAATGTTTTAAAATCCAAACTTCTTGGATTGATATGATAAATTAAATTATCACTTTTGTCTAAGATGTAAATAAACTGCCCATGAGAAACAAGTAACACATTGTTACAGGGCAGATTCAAAACTTCTTTCCAGACGTTCCCAGAGAGGACAAACAATTTATATTGCTGCGTGTTTGGCATGTTAAGGGGTTTTCCTATTGCGTACAAGTCTGAGTCAAATGTGACAAGCTGAATACTTTCTTTTAAATCATCACAAGTTGGCAAGTCGAACCAAGTATCATCACTAGCACGTATTGCTCTAAACTGTCCATCCCTTTTTGCATAAACCCCAACGTGTGTAAAGCTACTACAAGATCTGTGCACAGCCGCTGATGGCCACTGGCCGTTGGGCTTGGTACGTTAAAGCGCTGACAATTATATCTCTGAAGTCTTTATTTTCAGAACACATTTTAAGATGATAAACTCGTGATAAAAACGCAGGAGTAACAAGATATGTCCGAACCAGACTCACTAAATCTGTCAGCTTATCTTTTCTAGATAAATGCTCGGTTAATGCAACATTAAGCGAGTTATCAGCTGATACTCTTTCCAGTTCACTTCCATTTTCGTCTGTGTGGACTATTTTGTTTGTGTTTGTATTATCTTTGTTAACGTTATTTGGAGCATAACAGTCGACCCATCGTATCACTGATTCTAACACCAAATCTTCACTACTGACACAAAGATCCTGGCTTTTTATCAAATCCCGAACTTTGTTGAAAGGCAGTTGTAGATATGTTGCTGATATACTAATTTTTTCAAAGTTCCTCAACATGAAGCTTTGAAGCTTATCTAGACAAAAGTTGAGCCTAAAAGTTTAGCTGTTATATAAATGTTTTCCCAGTTGTTCATTGAAATTGAGATATTTGCAAATCTTTCACACATTTTTATCATAAAGTTTATCTGCAACATGTGCACAGCCCTCCAAACGTGAATGAAATTATCCAACGTTAGAACATTGACACCTGTGTAAAGTGTTTTCAGAATCAACTGAAATACTTCATATGAAACATCTTTTAACACAACGCAGTTTTCTGTGACCTCTCTCATACCTGATCGAAACAACGGTTGGAAAAATTCAGAGCAGGCCGCAAGAACGAGCTTATGACAAGTGATTGTGTCATTGTGTATCTTGATTGTAAAGTCGAGAAACATTTTGTCTGTCCACACAATCCCGAGACATTTCACGATCTCTGTGCAGATTTCAGGTGCGTTCATCTTGTAGGGAGATCTGTGAAGTAGATTAAAAAACAAGACAAAAAGTTTTTTTTATAAACACACACTCACACGAAGACATACACACATAGTGTTGTTTTCAAAGACAGGCACGCATCTATATATATATATATATATATATATATATATATATATATATATTGTTATTTTATTCCCTTTTATCTAGTTTCGTCCACCTGACGTGGTAGGATTGTCTCATGTTTGTCAAGCCCACCTACACTGTCCATTGAAATATTTCTTTAATCTTCGCATACTACATTAACAATGTTAATTTTAAACAGTTTAGTGCATTATGACAAATGCATACGACAAACATTTCTCACAAATATTATATAGTCCTATAAACAATATTAAAAATAGTAAATAAAACCATATGACACTCAATACAAAAAATTTTCAGATCAACTAAAATCATCCAATACACTATCAAAATTGTCCTGTGAGATATTTTGTCTGAGATCATTTGTCGAGATATCTTTTGTCCGTGAGATCATTTGTCCTGATATGTTTTGTCGAGATATCTTTTGTCCGTGAGATCATTTGTCCTTGAGATCATTGTCCTGAGATCATTTGTCCTGTCACCATATATATATATATATATATATATATATATATATATATATATATATATATATATATATATAATTATCTACTTGGCGACCTTGCGGGACACCACCACGTAAGCGAGCATAGCCTCCCCTCCCTCTCTAGGCATGTCGCTACCACCCCACCTGATATATTTTAAAATTCATTATTGGAATCAATTTAGTCGAATTTTCTTGCCTTATATTCAAGACAACAAATTGCAAAGTCTCATGTTCACATAAAAGAATTTTGTTTTCGCCTTGGCATTATCTCATGCATTTAAACAATCGAACTATCACAGTGTATCAAGGATAAAATAATTAAATTACAATAATTACCGAACACCTAAAACTAAATTAAATATTTAGCTTTATTCAAATTATAGTAAAGAGAAATATACATTTTAAACATTAGTTATTTGATCTTTATAGATGTGCTTTTATGCGATAAGCGCTTAACAATATTTATACACCAATTAGATCTAGATCTATTATTTGAAACACATTATACTTATTTTATCCGTACACTGATAATGTTTTTGCGTGTAATAGATTTTACACAGATCTACCTTCTATAATGTTTAGATCTATAAAAGATTTCTAATGCCGTAGATTCAAAACATCCACGGTCGAAAGGAAAAGTTAGTAAACAATGTTGACATTGAATAATCGCATCTCATTAGTGCGAGAAAATAAGTTTTATTTGTTAACATTTTTAGTGCGCAAAAGATAGTGTGCAGTCAAATTTATCAGTGTTCTATTAAATAATGATACGCCGGCAAACATATACACATGCATATATTATCTAACTTACATTATCACTCTCCTCCCCCATCCTACACCCACTAAAAAATGAAATTTTCCTATTCCCCAACACAGACAATACACTATGCGACAGTATAGTTTTCTCCTTTCTCTTATACAGAGTATTGAGATGGTAAAGATTCTTATGGAAAACGTTTCGCATACGAGGGATTATCAAACAATTATATTAAACGCAACTTATAATACTAAACAACCACTAACGGGTTACAAAAAAAGACAGAAGGAAATTAAGGCTCTTTAAACTTAATTTATTTAATACCAGATGCACTCAGTGGCGTTGCTAGGTCGGGTGTCACCCGGTGGGGCACTTTACGGTGTCACCCCTCCCCACCCTCGCCCCAGACGTAGATTGACGTGTCAATTGTTAAAATTCGTAAGAAACTTTTTTTCCCTCAGGAATATTTTAGTTGGTGTCACCCCCCCCCCTCCACCGATGACAGCTTTAAACTGTTCCCAGATAATACTAACGATCGTCATATATAGTCGGTTATATATACAGCTTGATGGAGTATTGTTTTCTATATCGTTTGCAGGTTTGCATCATGGTGTACCCCCCCCCCCCCCACCCACACACACTTTTAACGGGATTTGTCAATTGTGCTTTTAAAAAAGACTTTTTAACTCTAATTAATCATCTTTTTAACTGGAATGATCGTTGTTCTATATATATTTAGCTATTTTTTCCCTTGTGTCACTCCCCTAAATGGTATCACACGGTGCGGTCCGCATCCTCGCTAACACAGTCTATTCAAACACTAAATGCAAATGATAATACGAAAACTAAGAAATTACGAAACAAGTCTACACTGATTCTGGATTAGATCTAAACGAAACTGAGGCAATCACACATGTTCTAACACACCTTATATATACCCTTACATAAAACAGGTCCAACACGGTTGTCACAACTCAGAGCACGAGGATTGAACAGGGACGAACGTTAGAGGGTACAAAGTACAAACAACATTCACCAGCATTCCTCCCCCTTCACTCGTTTACTACACAGCACAAGTAGGTGTAAATTATATGTATATAATGGATTAAAATAACGGAAGATACGAGGCTCCTCCAAATCTGACGCAGTAACACAAGTATTGTATGGTTGTCGTAACTCTAACCTTAACCCTCGTAACGGTCATTAACATACAGCTGAAAAACTTTAAATCTTAAGCCTCAAAATTTTTATTTGGTTAAAAATAGTCAGGAAATGTTTGAATGAATTTTGTCTTTAATAGATCTTTATTTGGAGTTTTTACAAAATATTAAATTTGTTAAAACACAAAGCGAAATATAATACTATTTTGAGTTAGCACATTTTAAAATACAACTACAATGCACAAGATGTGACTATCAATAAGTTACCGTTTCTCGTTGGTCTTTAAAGATAGAAATCTTCGTTGTTCCTAATAGAAAAAGCTATTATGCTGGTTCATCAAAATAGCTATAACTGGTCATATAACTCTTTATTCGTTTCTGGTAAAACTATTGACTTTAAAGTCATTAAATGAGTGGGAAACTCTACAACATTAGCAACCTTCTTTTCTTTTTTTAAAGAAAGTATATTTGCTTAAAAAGTATTTTAAAACATCACAAAATAAATGCTATAAAAAAGAAACAAATAAGTGTTCTCCGTTTATAAGGTTTAGAACTGTATTTTTATGGTTAAATAAAGTCAACCAAATATCTATCCTATTCGATGTACACAGCTTTACAGTTACCTAAGTAAAGATGTCTTTGGAAGTGTAGCTGGAACGAAATTTGACATTGCATTATCATGTCCCCAGTATGAAATAAATTTAAGATGTCCTGGAACAGTATCTTTTCTATTTGCATCTGGCGGATCTCTCTCAGTGGTATTTCCGAAAATAATCAACTTCTCATTGTAGGTTAAAGCACCGTATTGTTTTCTTTGGCAATCCCATAGTTTAGAAACAAATTTTATCTCAATTCTTTTTAATGGCGATGCATTCAAAATAACCCACAGAGAGCCATTTGTCTGTAATATGTAGCTTTGTTTGTCGTTCTTGAAAGTGGTCAGCTGGTCTGCTGGTCCATCCAAATCGGTTAGTTTGGTACAAACGGCTGACGGAAACTCGTAATTGTAAACAACTGTATTCTCAATGTTGTTTTGAGTTTCAGTGGAGAAAATTAGAATTGAGTTTTCAAAGACAGTTGCGTGCTTTACATCTATTTGCGTTGGAATTTTTGTGAATTTTTTGAAATCCAAACTTCTTGGATTGATATGATAAATTACATTGTCACTTTTGTCTAAGACGTAAATAAACTGCCCATGAGAAACAAGTAACACATTGTTACAGGGCAGATTAAAAATTTCTTTCCAGCCGTTCTCAGAGAGGACAAATAATTTATATTGCTGCGTGTTTGGCATGTTAAGAGGTTTTCCTATTGCGTACAAGTCTGTATCAAACGTCACAAGCTGAATACTTTCTTTTAAACCATCACAAGTTGGCAAAGCGAACCAAAACTTATCACTAGCACGTATTGCTCTAAACTGTCCATCTGTTCTTGCATAAACCCCAACGTGTGTAAAGCTACTACACGATCTATGCAAAGCCGCTGATGGCCACTGGCCGTCTCTTGAAGGTTGGGCTTGGTACGCTAAAGCGCTGACGATTATATCTCTAGAGTCTTTGTTTTCAGTACACATTTTAAGATGATAAACTCGAGTTAACACCTCTGGACTAACTAAATATGTCCTTACCAGACTCATTAAATCTGCCAACTCATCTTTTCTAGATAGATGCTCGGTTAATACAACATTAAGCGAGTTATCTGAAGGTACTTTTTCTAATTCACTTTCATCTGTTTCTATGTCGACTATTATGTTTGTGTTTTTAATATCTGTGTTAGCTTTATTTGGAGCATAGCAGTCGACCCATCTTATCACTGATTCTAACACAATATCTTCACTACTGACACAAAGATCCTGGCTTTTTATCAAATTACGAACTTCATTAGAAGTCAGTTGTAGATATGTCGATGAAAGACTTATTTGATCAAAGTTACTTAACATGAACCTATAAAACTTATCTAGAACAATAGTTGAGCCAAAAAGTTTAGCTGTTTCATAAATGTTTTCCCAGTTGTCCATTGTAATAGAATAAGCTGCAAATCTTTCACACATTTTTATCATAAAGTTTATCTGCAACATGTGCACAGCCCTCCAAACGTGAATGAAATTATCCAACGTTAAAACATTGACACCTGTGTAAAGTGTTTTCAGAATCAACTGAAATATTTCATAGGAAACATCTTTTAACACAACGCAGTTCTCTGTGACCTCCCTCATTCCTGAACGAAACAACGCTTGGAAAAATTCAGAGCAGGCCGCAAGAACGAGCTTATGACATGCGACCGTGTTATCTTGTATTTTTATTGTAAAGTCGAGAAACATTTTGTCTGTCCACATGCTCCCCAGGCATTTCATGATCTCATAACGTATTTCCTGTGTGGTCATGTTGTAGGAAGATCTGTAAAGTATATTTTTAAAAAAAAACATGCTCCAAAATGTTATATATATACATATATATATATATATACATACATATATATATATATATATATATATATATATATATATATATATATATATATATATATATATATATATATATATACTTAATATATGTACGAGTTGAGTTTAATATAGTTGAAATGTCTTAGCAGAATATAGTATAATATAATATAATATAATATAGAATAATTTATTATGAATGAGTAGAATAGAGAAAAATAAAGTAGAATGTATAATAGAAGAAGAAGAACAAGTTTAGAATGTTGTAGATTATAGAAGAATGTAGTAGAAATATGTAAATTAGAACAAAGACCAAACCCTACGCCAACCGGCACCACACCAGCCCACAACCCATCTTGCAACCAAAACGACGTCGCACAGTATACTTAACATATACAAATGAACACCCAGCGACCCAAATCCGTTTATCGTACACATCCCTTCCGACACTGAATCCCTTTAAAACCCACGTTCCACACACTACTCATCCCACACCTTGCCTTCGGGCAAGCGGCATTCGGGCATTTGTCCCATTCGGGAAAGTGTCCATTCGGGCATTGTCGCATTCGGGCAAGTGTCCATTCGGGCATTTGTCGCATTCGGGCAAGTGTCCATTCGGGCGTTTGTCGCATTCGGGCAAGTGTCCATTCGGGCATTGTCGCATTCGGGCAAGTGTCCATTCGGGAAATCGGCCTTCGGGCAAACGGCATTCGGGCAAGTGTCTTTCGGTAATTTGTCGTAGACCCCCATCAGAGTTGGGTGGACTCATTAAGTTTCACTAATTGAACTCGGATTCGAACACGAAACTATCCGGTTAGCAGTCTGGCACCCACCGCTCGGTCACGACATTCCATCGAGTATTAAGATGGAAAAGGATATTTCTGTGCGCTGCAGCTTTTAAAGTTTGAAATCGTCGTGTGATTTCACATGTGTGAATATTCTAGATTTAAGTACATGCATAATCAAGCCGTATTTTGATTTAAAGTTATGACCACTAATAATGTTTATTTAGATTTGATTACTCCGGTACAATAATTATGCTGCAAGTGTACAATATTATTTTTATTTGCGTACTGCATTTAAAACGGAACAAGGAAGTAATAAATTGTTTCAATGAATGCAAATATCGGTTCCTAAAAAATTTAATCATTCATACATTCAAACAGTTGTATATCTCTACAATTTAAATTTAGGTCCAGACCAAAGATCATTAAAACTGTTCCAGTCTTTAATGAATTATCGTTAAAACAATCTTTATGTGGTGATTGTATATATTAAAGATACGCTTGTATTGACGAATGATTAGTTTGCAGCAATGCCTATTTACTTTCACGTATACGAAGTATAGAGAAAGTATTGTATTCGTGCAAAAATTCGTTTTATGCCTCCCTGAGTCGGAAAAACATAGTTTTGCAATCTTGTCCGTATGTCTCTGTGTGTGTGTATATGTGTGTAAACACGATAACTTGAGTACCGATAACTTGAGTACCGTTACTGCTAGGTTGATGAAATTTCACATATCAACTTTTGAGCGATTTCCTATAACCGGAAGTGGAACTTTTTCTTCTTTGAATTTTTCCAAAGCCAATAACTTGTGTACTATTCCAGATAGATAAATAAAATATCACGTTAAGTAAAAGATCCAATTTTCTGTCTTCTGTCAAATTTAAGTAATTTCCGTTGACCAGAAGTAGTAATTTACGCTATTTCTGATTTCTCAAAAAAAACGCATGTGAATTTATAAAGTAGGCTACTAATAATATTCCGCACTATTATGCACACTTTGTAGTTCACTTGGTGTGCAATTCTGTTTTTTACAAGATTCTATTCAATTTTTAAAAGTTAAGCATTTAAAATGGCTTAAAAATCAAGTCTATATCCCGAGTTGCATCCCTGTTGTTTTACATAAGAATATTCGAGAAAGTTTAGGGGAGATCACTCCCGGTTTATTATAATTATCAACGCTTAACTTCCAATGTTTTCTCACAAAAGTGTTTATAGCATTGGAAGAATATGTTGTCTGTATATTTTAAAATTCGGCTGCTGTGTTTGGTGATAAAATTTGTGCTGACAATATTTCAAAATATTCCATCTAAATTGGGATTTTAAAATAAATGTATATAATTTTAAAAGGAGAAAAAAAAGTACTCAAAACAATCTATTTATATTTTATTATCGTGTAAGTAAGCATATAAAAAGGGTAATTTTAAGTAAATATTTGACAATCCATAATTACAACTTCACAACTCCAACTCAGTCTATTATAATTCAAGCTAGTTTTTAATCGTTAAGTATCTTCTTTGTAATCTTAAAAACATGTCAATTTTGATAAAAAAAAAGTATAGTCTTTTAAAATACATCATGCTATTTATAAATTCAATTTGTTCCATGTATATATTGTGTATATGCAAATAAATAGTATGAAACGAAGAAATCCCAAAATTAATATATGCCAACAAATAGTATAAATCTATAAAATCCCAACATGAATATATCCTGTAAACACTACACATTGTTCGGCAATGGATTGAAATAACCGAAGATACAAGGCTGCTTCAGATCTGACGCAGGATCACAGGTATTGTATGGTTGACTTAACCCTAACCCTCGTAACGGTCATTAAAATACAGTTGAAATACTTTAAATCTTAAGCCTCAAAATGTTCATGGTCATAAAATGTTCTAATGAATTTTATTTCTAATAGATCTGTATTTGGAGTATTCACAAAAAAATAATTTTGTTAAAACGCAAAGCTAAATTATATATAACTATTTGGAGTTTTAAAATACAACTACAATGTACAAGATGTGACTATCAATACGTTGCCGATAGTCATTGGTCTTTAAAGATAAACATCTCAGTTATTCCTAAAAGAAAAAGCTAATGTGCTGGTTCATCAAAATGGCTAGAACTGGTCAAAGTTTGATTTTTTTATAACTCTTTATGCGTTTATGGAAAACAATAAACTATTGACTTTAAAGTCATTGAATGTGTGGAAAACTCCATTAGCAAAGTTTGTTTCTTATTGTAAAGAAAGTATAATTGCTTAAAAGGTTTTTTTTTTAAATAACAAAATAAATGCTATAAAATTAAAACCAAATATGTGTTCTCCGTTTATAAGATTTTGAACTGTATTTTTATGGTTAAATAAAGTCAACCAACTATATTTCCTATTTATGTACACAGCTTTACAGTTACCTAAGTAAAAATGTCTTTGGAAGTGTAGCTGGAACGAAATTTGACATTGCATCATCATTTCCCCAGTATGAAATAACTTTAAGATGTCCTGGAACAGTATTTTTCCTATTTGCATCTGGCGGATCTCTCTCAGTGGTATTTCCGAAAATAATCAACTTCTCGTTGTATGATAAAGCACCATATTGTTTTCTTTGGCGATTCCATAGCTTAAAAACAAATTTTACTTCAATTCTTGTTATTGACGATGCTTTCAAAATAACCCACAAAGAGCCATTTGTCTGTAAGATGTAGCTGTGTTTGTCGTTCTTGAAAGTGGTCAGCTGGTCTGCTGGTCCATCCAAATCGCTTAGCATGGTACAAACGTCACAAGGAAACTCGTAATTGTGAACAACTGTATTCTCAATGTTGTTATGAGTTTCAGATGAGAAAATAAGAATGGAGTTTTCAAAGACAGTTGCGTATTTTATATCTAATTGCGTTGGAATTTCTCTGAATTTTTTAAAATCCAAACTCCTTGGGTTTATAAGATAAATTACATTATCACTTTTGTCTAAGATGTAAATAAACTGCCCATGAGAAACAAGTAACACATTGTTACAGGGCAGATTCAAAACTTTTTTCCGGCCGTTCTCAGAGAGGACAAATAATTTATATTGCTGCGTGTTTGGCATGTTAAGAGGTTTTCCTATTGCGTACAAGTCTGTATCAAACGTCACAAGCTGAATATTTCTTTTTAAACCATCACAAGTTGGCAAATCGAACCAAGTCTCATCACTAGCATGTATTGCTCTAAACTGTCCATCTCTTCTTGCATAAACCCCAACGTGTGTAACGCTACTACACGATCTGTGCACAGCCGCTGATGGCCACTGGCCGTCTCTTGAAGGTTGGGCTTGGTACGACAAAGCGCTGACGATTATATCTCTAAAGTTTTTGTTTTCAGAACACATTTTAAGATAATAAACTTGTGTTAACACCTCTGGACTAACTAGATATGTCCTCACCAGACTGAGTAATTCTGTCATTTTATCTTTTCTAGATAAATGCTCGGTTAATGCAACATTAAGCGAGTTATCAGAAGGTACTTTTTCCAATTCATTGCCATCTTTTTCTGTGTTGACTATTTTGTTTGTGTTTTGAATATCTGTGTTAGTATTATTTGGAGCATAGCAATCGACCCATCGTATCACTGATTCCAACACAATATCTTCACTACTGACACAAAGATCCTGGCTTTTTATCAAATTACGAACTTCATTGGAAGACAGTTGTAGATATGTTGATGAAAGACTTATTTGATCAAAGTTTCTTAACATGAAGCAATGTAACTCATCTAGAACAATAGTTGAGCCAACAAGTTTAGATGTTACGTAAATGTTTTCCCAGTTCTCCATCGTAATAGACTCAGCTGCAAATATTTCACATATTTTTACCATAAAATTAATCTGCAACATGTGCACAGCCCTCCAGAGGTGAATTAAATTATCCAACGTTAAAACATTGACACCTGTGTAAAGTGTTTTCAGAATCAGCTGAAATATTTCATAGGAAACATCTTTTAACTCAATCCAGTTTTCTGTGATCTCCCTCATTCCTGATCGAAACAACGCTTGGAAAAATTCAGAGCAGGCCGCAAGAACGAGCTTATGACAAGTGATTGTGTCATCTTTTATCTTGATTGTAAAGTCGAGAAACTTTTTGTCTGTCCACATAATCCCGAGACATTTCACGATCTCTGTGCAGATTTCAGGTGAGTTCATGTTGTAGGAAGATCTGTAATGTAGATAAAAATAACCAATAAGCTTTATACAAACACACGCACACGAATACATACACACATATATGTATATATATTTACATATATATATATATATATATATATATATATATATATATATATATATATATATATTGATATGTTTATATACAACACAATGTTATGTTTTCAAAGACAGGCACACATATACATATACATATATATATATATATATATATATATATATATATATATATATATATATATATATATATATATATATATATATATATAATTATCTACGTGGGGACCTTGCGGGAACCACAATCACGTAAGCGAGCATAGCCTTCCCTCCCTCTCCAGGCGGAACGCTACCACCACCACCAGCCTGGTGAAGTCTGGTTCACACCAAATGTTTATAATCGTAGAGCCCGGTCGAATTAGTGACGTGTATTAGAGGCAGATTATTTATTTTTAAACGATTTGCAACTTAGAAGGTAATTTAGAGGAGGCTGTTTTAACGGGGGTGGGGTGTAGGGGTGGTGGAAGTGAGGTTGGGAGTTGTAGCGACGTATAGTACGCCGGGGGTTGGCTCGTTTAATTATACATTTCTAGCATAAAAGACCATGAGCGTACACAATGTAGACAAGTTCAAGAGCTTCCAGTTGCTCACCCAAAAGTCTCGAGTTCGGACATTACACACATTTAGAATTTGTACAATCATTTCGTAATACTCTATGCATCGGTACGTAGTGTGTTAATCACTATTTGACTCGATATAAAGCAACTTAACGGTTCCCGTATACCCTACTATGATGTTAAAAAAAGTAAAGTTCTCATTCCAAAACATGGGGCAATAGAAGTAGAGTGCACTTTTTTATGTGACCTTGGCATACGAAGAGATAATAAGATCAGTACTATGCCTAGTCGCACTTACAGTCCCTAACGTGAGTTAGGTTCCCATCAGAGCTTGCTGGTTAGCAGTCCAGCTCTCTACCGCTAGGCCACTCCGTCCCTTCACTATCATGTTATTGTTATTTATATATCCAGGAAACTACACCCACATCCCTACTCCTTCAACGACAAAACTTGAAGCTACCCAGATATATTAACACGTTTTTTTAACTCAGCTTCGCGTGGATGTGTTTGTTGTTAAAATTGACATCGAAAATTAGCCCACTTCTGATTGTTCTATAGTTCTGAAATTTGGCATGCAGGTTACTTTCGCCTAACAATTTCAGATGCAATCATAAAAACTAGCAATTAGAGACCGTAATTAGCTTAATTTAATTACGCCCCAAGGACCATAAAATTGAGGACATGATTTCTAAAGATACCGACAAGACTGGAGGCCTATAGACACAGTTACTTCGGCCCCAATCGATGTGAGCGCGCTGGCCGTGATCGTATAGTGGTTAGTACTTCGCGTTGTGGCCGCGACAACCCAGGTTCGAATCCTGGTCGCTCAAGATTTTTTTAGTCCGTGTATTTTTAAACACTTTTTTAAAAACCACGTTTTTCATGTGTAGCAACGGACTAAAAAGGAGAAAATAAAATACTTAAAAAAAAACTTTTTAAAAAAACACGTTTTTCTTGTGGACTAAAAAGTAGAAAATATCTATTTACATACATTTGATGACAAAAAACGTGGGTCGGGCAGATGGGTCGGGAAATTTGATGGTGAACGTACCCACGTTTTTTGTCATCAAATGTATGTAAATAGTTATTTTCTACTTTTTAGTCCACAAGAAAAACGTGGTTTTTTAAAAAGTTTTTTTTTAAGTATTTTATTTTAAAATTCATTATTGGAATCAATTTAGTAGAATTTTCTTGCCTTATATTCAAGACAACAAATTGCAAAGCCTTATGTTCATATAAAAGAATATTTTTTTCTCCGTGGCATTATCTCATGCTTCGAAACAATCGAACTATCAGTATGTATCAAGGATAAAATAATTATAATTACAGTAATTACCGACCACCTAATACTAGATCTGAATTAAATATTAAGCTTTACTCAAATTATAGTTAAGAGAAGTCTAAAGTTTAAACATTAGTTATTTGATCTTTATAGATGTGCTTTTTTGCAATAAGCACTTAACAATATTTATACACTAATTATTATATTCTAAATGAAACACATTATACTTATTTAATCCGTGCACTGATAATGTTTTTGTGTGTAATAGATTTTACATACGTTATATAATATTTAGATCTATAAACGATTTCTAATGTCTTAGATTCAAAACATGCAAGGTCGAAAGCAAAAGTTAGTAAACAATGTTTATTGGTGCGAGAAAATAGGTTTTATTTCTTAACATTTTTATTGCGCTAAAGATGGTGTGCAGTCAAATTTTTAAGTGTTCTATTAAATAATGATACGCCGGCAAACGTATACACATGCATATATTACCTCACATTATAACACTTCTCCCCCATCCCACACCCACTGCAAACGAAATTTTCCCATTCCCCAACGCGGACAATACACTATGTGTCGGTATAGCTTTTCCTCTCTCGTATACAGAGTATTAAGATGGTAAAGATTCTTATGAAAAACATTTCGCATACGAGGGATTATCAAACAATTATAGTCACGCAACTTATAATACTTAACACCCACTAACGGGTTTCAAAACAAGACAGAAGGAAATATAGGCTCTTTAAAACTTAATTTATTTAATACTAGATACACTCGGTGGCGTCGCTAGGTCCGGTGTCATCCAGTGTGGCAACTAACGGTGTCACCCCTCCCCACCTTCGCCCCAGACGTAGATTGACATGTCAGTTATTACATTTCTCAAGAAACTTTTTTTTCCTCAGGCATATTTTAGTTGGTGTCACCCCCGCCTTCACCGATGACAGCTATAAACTGTGTCCAGATAATACTAACGATCTTGATATATAGTCGGTTATATATACAGCTTGATGGAGTATTGTTTTCTATATCGTTTGCAGGTTTGCATCATGGTGTCACCCCCTCCCCCCCACACACACATACTTTTAACGGGATTTGTCAATTTTGCACTTAAAAAAGACCTTTTAACTCTAATTATCGTTGTTCTATATATATATGTAGCTGTTTTTGCCCTGGTGGAACTCTCCTAAATGGTATCACACGGTGCGGTCCGCATCCTCACTAACACAGTCCATTTAAACACTATATGCAAATGCTAGTACGAAAACTAAGAGACAGTTGCTAAAATTACGAAACAAACCTACCCTGATTCTGGATGAGATCTAAACAAAACTGAGGCAATCACACACGTTCTAACACACCTTATATATACCCTTACAGAAAACAGGTACAAAACGGTTGTCACAACTCAGAGCACGAGGATTGAACAGGGAAGAACGGTAGAGGGTACAAAGTACAAACAACATTCACCACCATTTATCCCCCTTCACTCGTTTACTACACAGCACAAGTAGGTGTAAATTATATATATATATATATATATATATATATATATATATATATATATATATATATATACATAATTATATACCTATAAATACATAATGAAATTACTTGAATACGAGTTTAAGCATAATTGTCTACTTATATGTAATTAGAAAAAAATGGTTTAATTTCCAGGCAGCAACAGATTTCATCAAAGCCGTTTCTTCTAACTTTATATGGGATGGCCTCGGCAAAGTTATAGACAGTGTGGCATTGAAGTCCAGGCAGCTTATTATTCAACTGAAACTTAAACCAACGCTAAACATCCACATTTGGCCTTCAATTTAAGCTAAAGCTTATCCTTAAACTCAAGCTAATTCTAAATATGAAAACTCATCTTTCACTACAATCATCCACAGAAACAATGTCGTTTGAAGCTTCCATCTTGTGTCGCGTTGACTTTGAGGCCGACTGTCATAGATTTCGTTCCTTAATGGGGGTCGGCGTGGTCGAGTCGGTAAAGCTCATTGTTGCTAAACCGAAAAGTTTTGATTTCGAACCCTTAGGCAGATGAGGCTCGTTAGTTGTGGACAGTTACTCTTCAAGGAGAGACAACTCCAAAATCAAACAACTGCAGTCTTGTAGTTTGTTCTATGGTGGACAAAGGCTATGGAAGCCAATCCAAAGAGTAAAGCAGCCTGAAATCGATGTCAACGTCCAAGTTGAAACGCGTATACTTAATTGTGTTGGAAGGAATCTATCACCCGGAGGCTATCACATACATGAGTAACACATATTTTGCTATTTTTTTAAAAAATGAATACAAATGTAGATCTTTTTTTTGGCAATCTGCCTCCTTGTTTGACTGCCTGTTTGGTCCATGCCTTATTTGCATCAAGAATGATTCACAAACACGAGTAAAGCAATACAGTTCTCACAATGAAAACCGTGCCAGATTTATTAACACGCATTCACACTGTAGCCTACAACGGACAATGGCCAGGGTATTACGACAAATGTTTGCATTAACCAGCCAATATACTAAAGCCGCTGATAAGTTTAAATTCTTCGGACATTGGCCAGGGGCTACTGGTTGTTGCGATGCTAGATGCTGGTACAGGGCCGACGACACAAGATAAGTAGTTTCACTTGAAACACAAAATCCTTCGATTTGTCTTGGTTCTTTAATGTATATTTGCATACAGTATGTATTTACCACAGTTGACTGTGAAGGGATGCCTACAATAACTATAGCAGAACGATGGGCAAGAGCTAACAATTATTTAACTACAATAACTATTAGGTCATTACGATAACCAAACGTCAATTATATCATAACTGATCTCTGTCTTTATATACCCCTAATCTCTAAGTCCTGACTTAATTAAATGTCACTTACCTTCTTATAGCTTCTTCTTCTTCTTCTTCTTCTTCGTTCTTAATTTTTAGTTTTGGAAGGGGGCGAGCCATATCTGCCAGAGGGTTTGAACTCGAGACTTTTTCGAATTATCAACCATGAGCGTTTGCCGACTCGACCACGCCTCGATCACAATTAAGGATTACGTGTCAACTGGTTATGCGCCGTTGAGGCCATTGACTCCGATTTCAGCCTGCTTTTCTTTTTGGATTTGCTTCCATAGCCTTTGTCCAACCAAGAACAAACTACAAGGCAGCAGTTGTTTGATTTTGGAGTTGTCTCTCCTAGAAGAGTGGCTGTCCACAGCTATGAACCTCATCAGAACTACAGTGCCGCCAGACCCCGCAATGCGGGGGGACCCACGCCATTTAGGGGCCCATTGCCGACCATAATACAATTTTTATAGTTAAAAAAATAATTTTCTTGCATTTTTGACTTGACGGTAAAAGCTTTTGTAAATAACAAACAGATCTACTACAGTAGTGATGTTATACAGTAGCTAACACACGCTGTTGAGTAAAAAAAAAATATATGCCTGAGATGTAGTGTGTAAGATAGGCAAACGTTCAAAACACTTCCAAGACTTATTTCCCTTTTCTAAATAGTTTAATAGGGATGCTCATTAGCTCCTTCTAATATATTTGTACTAAACAAATTAAAAAGCAATTACTTCTCTTCATTAATATTTTTAAAAACATACATACTAAAGAATGAGATAGCATAAGAAGGAAATATATTTAAATCAAATAATATAAATACAAATGAAAGAAAAAATAAACATAACACGAGAAACCATTACACATACAAAGCCTTCACATTTTATATTTCTTTGACCGGCTAAATATCAAGGGTAGCCAGTATTACATCAAA
The DNA here is from genome assembly GCF_028476545.2 of Physella acuta. Taxonomy (NCBI): domain Eukaryota; kingdom Metazoa; phylum Mollusca; class Gastropoda; family Physidae; genus Physella; species Physella acuta. Next base: position 414,513 of record NW_026731945.1, on the reverse strand, counting down.
CATATTGAATAGTTCTAGAAAAAAAAACTAGTTCTAGAGTCTAACTTTAAAAAAATATAATTCAAAACAGACTAATGTACTCACACACAATACATATTGCAATTTGTTTAAATTGAGGAAAAAAAAAAGACTTTTTACTCAAAACCTGATTAGGCCAGAAACGAATATCCAATGTATATGTATATATATATATATATATATATATATATATATATATATATATATATATATATATATATATATATATATATATATATATGGGGGCCCAGAATTTTTTTTTGCGGGGTGGCCCGTTTTTTCTAGTTCCGCCACTTCTCATCTGTCCGGGGGTTCGGACTCGAGACTTTTCGGTTTAGCAATCATGAGCTTTACCGACTCGACCATGCCGACCCCTTTCTAATAGTTAATATGCTACAGAAGTGTAGGCTACATTTTTTACGTTTCATACAAGACACAACGCTAATACTCGTAAACAAAAGGGACGTTACTCTAAACGTACGTAATTGATTACGCCATCTTATATTATAATAAAAGATATAATATGCATTCATAACAGTTGTAATATTTTTTATTATAAGAAAGAAAATATCTTCTATGTGCGCATATAAAAAAAGTTTGCTTTATAAACGTGTTTGTATTTTTTAATTTTCAAATTTAGATTTTCAGCTTTTTTAAAACTCCGCTTATTTTTTTTTTTATGATTATCAACGCTTAACACCCATTGTTTTCTTACAAATGTGTTCATAGCATTGGAAGAACATTTAGTCTAAGTATTGATAACTTGGGCTGCTGTATTTGATGATACAACTTGTGCTGACCAAGTTTCAAACTATTCCATCTAAATTGGGATTTTAAAATAAATGTATACAATTTTAAAAGAAAAACTAGATGCTCAAAACAAACAATTGGTATTTTATTATTGTGTAAACAAGCATATACAAAGGGTAAATTCAAGTAAACATTTGACAATCTTTGACTACATTAGCATTTTCACACCTCCCATTCACTCCCTTATAAATCAAGCTGGTTTTAATCTATAAGTATCTTGTTTGTGTGCTGTCATAATCTGAAAACTTGTCAATTTTGTAATGTTAAAAAAAAAGGAAGAATAGTATTTTAAAAGACATCATGCCATTTATACATTAAATTCGTACTTGTGTATAAGCAAATAAATAGTATAAATTATGAAATATCTTAATTAGTATATGCAAATAAATTGTATGAAAAAATGAAATCCCAAAATTAATATATCCTGTAAACGCTACACATTGTTCGGAAATGGATTGAAATAATCGAAGATACAAGGCTGCTCCAAATCGGACGAAGGATCACAGGTATTGTATGGTTGACGAAACTCTAACCATAACCCTCGTAACGGTGTTTAACATACAGTTGCAAAACTTTAAATCTTAAGCCTCAACATTTTTATTTGGTTAAAAATAGTCATGAAATGTTTGAATGAATTTTGTCTTTAATAGATCTTTATTTGGAGTTTTTACAAAATATTAAATTTGTTAAAACACAAAGCGAAATATAAAACTATTTTGAGTTAGCACATTTTAAAATACAACTACAATGCACCAGATGTGACTATCAATACGTTGCCGTTTCTCATTGGTCTTTAAAGATAAAAATCAACGTTATTCCTAATAGAAAAAGCTATTGTGCTGGTTCATCAAAATAGCTAGAACTGGTAAAAGTTTAATTTTTTATATAACTCTTTATGCGTTTCTGGTGAAACTATTGACTTTAAAGTCATTGAACGTGTGGGAAACTCTACAACATTTGCAACGTTCTTTTCTCATTTTAAAGAATGTATATTTGCTTAAAAAGTATTTTAAAAAATCACAAAATAAATGCTATAAAAAAGAAACAAATAAGTGTTCTCCGTTTATGAGCTTTAGAACTGTATTTTTATGGTTAAATAAAGTCAACCAAATATCTATCCTATTCGATGTACACAGCTTTACAGTTACCTAAGTAAAGATGTCTTTGGAAGTGTAGCTGGAACGAAATTTGACATTGCATCATCATGTCCCCAGTATGAAATACATTTGAGATGTCCTGGAACAGTATCTTTTCTATTTGCATCTGGCGGATCTCTCTCAGTTGTATTTCCGAAAATAATCAACTTCTCATTGTAGGTTAAAGCACCATATTGCTTTCTTTGGCAATTCCATAGCTTAAACACAAATTTTACTTCAATTCTTTTTAATGACGATGCATTCAAAATAACCCACAAAGAGCCATTTGTCTGTAAGATGTAGCTGTGTTTGTCGTTCTTGAAAGTGGTCAGCTGGTCTGCTGGTCCATCCAAATCGGTTAGTTTGGTACAAACGGCTGAAGAAAACTCGTAATTGTGAACAACTGTATTCTCAATGTTGTTTTGAGTTGCAGTGGAGAAAATTAGAATTGAGTTTTCAAAGACAGTTGCGTGCTTTACATCTATTTGCGTTGGAATTTTTGTGAATTTTTTAAAATCCAAACTTCTTGGATTTATATGATAAATTACATTATCACTTTTGTCTAAGACGTAAATAAACTGCCCATGAGAAACAAGCAACACATTGTTACAGGGAAGATTAAAAATTTCTTTCCAGGCGTTCCCAGAGAGGACAAATAATTTATATTGCTGCGTGTTTGACATGTTAATAGGTTTCCCTATTGCGTACAAGTCTGAGTCAAACGTGACTAGCTGAATACTGTCTTTTAAACCATCACAAGTTGGCAAAGCGAACCAAAACTTATCACTAGCACGTATTGCTCTAAACTGTCCATCTCTTCTTGCATAAACCCCAACGTGTGTAAAGCTACTACACGATCTGTGCACAGCCGCTGATGGCCACTGGCCGTCTCTTGAAAGTTGGGCTTGGTACGATAAAGCGCTGACGATTATATCTCTAGAGTCTTTGTTTTCAGTACACATTTTAAGATGATAAACTCGTGTTAACACCTCTGGACTAACTAAATATATCCTTACCAGACTCATTAAATCTGCCAACTCATCTTTTCTAGATAGATGCTCGGTTAATACAACATTAAGCGAGTTATCTGAAGGTACTTTTTCTAATTCACTACCATCTGTTTCTATGTCGACTATTATGTTTGTGTTTTTAATATCTGTGTTAGCTTTATTTGGAGCATAGCAGTCGACCCATCTTATCACTGATTCTAAGACAATATCTTCACTACTGACACAAAGATCCTGGCTTTTTATCAATTCACGTACTTCATTAGAAGTCAGTTGTAGATATGTCGATGAAAGACTTATTTGATCAAAGTTACTTAACATGAACCTATGAAACTTATCTAGAACAATAGTTGAGCCAAAAAGTTTAGCTGTTTCATAAATGTTTTCCCAGTTGTCCATTGTAATAGAGTAAGCTGCAAATCTTTCACACATTTTTATCATAAAGTTTATCTGCAACATGTGCACAGCCCTCCAAATGTGAATGAAATTATCCAACGTTAAAACATTGACACCTGTGTAAAGTGTTTTCAGAATCAACTGAAATATTTCATAGGAAACATCTTTTAACACAACGCAGTTCTCTGTGACCTCCCTCATTCCTGAACGAAACAACGCTTGGAAAAATTCAGAGCAGGCCGCAAGAACGAGCTTATGACATGCGACCGTGTTATCTTGTATCTTGATTGTAAAGTCGAGAAACATTTTGTCTGTCCACATGCTCCCCAGGCATTTCATGATCTCATAACGTATTTCCTGTGTGGTCATGTTGTAGGGAGATCTGTAAAGTATATTTTTTTAAAAAAAAACATGCTCCAAAATGTTATATATATATATATATATATATATATATATATATATATATATATATATATATATATATATATATGTGTATATATATATACTTAATATATGTACGAGTTGAGTTTAATATAGTTGAAATGTCTTTTCAGAATATAGTATAATATAATATAATATAGAATAATTTATTATGAATGAGTAGAATAGAGAAAAATAAAGTAGAATGTATAATAGAAGAAGAAGAACAAGTTTAGAATGCTGTAGATTATAGAAGAATGTAGTAGAAATATGTAAATTAGAACAAAGACCAAACCCTACGCCAACCGGCACCACACCAGCCCACAACCCATCTTGCAACCAAAACGACGTCGCACAGTATACTTAACATATACAAATGAACACCCAGCGACCCAAATCCGTTTATCGTACACAGCCCTTCCGACACTGAATCCCTTTAAAACCCACGTTCCACACACTACTCATCCCACACCGAAAACTCCACTTGCCAGACACTACACACCACCCCACACATACACCAAACACCACAACCCACACATAACCTACACAACCAGAGCTGGCGCTATTCATAGGAGGGCGGAAAAATTTGTAATCGCCATTATTAAAAAGTACCTTATAAGTAACTACTTTATTATATTATATAAATTATAAATAGGGTAAGGTTAATATACAAAGGCGTAGCGAACTAGTTCGGTCCCAGGAGGAACTATCAATTTTGCGCCCCCCTCCTTAAATTATGCCTAAATATATAGTTATTCGCGTTGGTGAAAATGGGCTCCAACTTTCCTTATTTGGAAAGGTAGGGGCGCTTTTTACCAGTCACTTTACATTTTTATTTGGGTGTCAAGCAATCAATGTAGGAAAAAATTAAATAATTACGTAATACCAAGTAGCAGTAAACATTCATTATTTAAATTGTATATAATTCAGTAATGAGTGTTTTATATCATTAGCTACCACGTTTGGCGCACACCTTTTGGTCGGTGCCTGTGACAGCCGCCCACCCGCCCTTCCCTAGCCACGCCTCTATTAATATATATTATGCTATACATATGTATATATATATATATATATATATATATATATATATATATATATATATATATATATATATATATATATATGCGAGGGGGTGGGCGTTTTAATAAGTTTTAACTAGGGCACTAAATAACCTGGCGCCGGCACTACACACCCCAACCCACCCCACACATACACCCCACACCTCACCCACACATATACCACACACCTCACCCCAAAATTACAACACACACCCAACCCCACAAATACACCCCACACATACACCAAACACCCCACCCTAGAGAGTAGAAGGGAGTTAAGTAGAAGAGAGTAACTGACAGTATGATTGAATTAAGTAGAGTAGGCCTATATAGGAGTAAAGTGGATATGTATTATCCTGCTAAATACTTTAAGTTGTAGTATTCGGCAACTAAACTCGCGAAGTATAAGTGACCAATTGTGCGTAGATAAGTTTCTTATGTAAAATGTGATTATTACTATTATTTTTTTTTTAAACTTCGTTTATATTGAAACATACTTTTGCGCGGGTATGAGGGGCATTGTTAGAGCTCCAGAGACCAAAATAAACCGTTGAAAAGTATTTCAATCGGCCCTGAACTTTACACAGGATCCTAGAATATTAAACAATACTTGTTTGTTCATGCGCATTGTATGCTACAATACACACAACTAGGACTTTAACTACTGAACGAGCCAATAATGATCTTCCATTTTTAAAAATATTTACACATATCTAAAAGAATATATCCAATCTAAATAGTATACAGTTATAACCATCAATGACAAAGATGATTCAGTTATAATGTTTAGGTTACGGGTAAAATTATATTTAATATTAGTCTTTACACAAAATCCAGCAGAATTATAAATGCCAAGCCAATAAGACGTAAACTAGAAACCTATGTAGTTCTAGGTCTAAATGTGTCAATTTTGCGGAAAACGCTTAAAAATAAACAAAAATCAACAGCTAATCCGTAGAATACGTTACATTGATCATAACCTGCTCAGTCATATTGTTTTTGCGCTTAATATACTCGACATACCTTTTTAAAATAATTATTGTTAGTACATAGACTACAAGGTTTGAAGCAAAGATCCTGGCTTTTTATCAAATCCCGAACTTCGTTGGAAGGCAGTTGTAGATATGTTGCTGATATACTAATTTTTTCAAAGTTCCTCAACATGAAGCTTTGAAGCTTATCTAGAACAAAAGTTGAGCCTAAAAGTTTAGCTGTTACATAAATGTTTTCCCAGTTGTTCATTGTAATAGAGTTATTTGCAAATCTTTCACACATTTTTATCATAAAGTTTATCTGCAACATGTGCACAGCCCTCCAAACGTGAGTGAAATTATCCAACGTTAAAACACTGACACCTGTGTAAAGTGTTTTCAGAATCAACTGAAATATTTCATAGGAAACATCTTTTAACTCAACGCAGTTTTCTGTGACCTCCCTCATTCCTGATCGAAACAACGCTTGGAAAAATTCAGAGCAGGCCGCAAGAACGAGTTTATGACACGTGATTGTGTCATCGTGTATCTTGATTGTAAAGTCGAGAAACATTTTGTCTGTCCACACAATCCCGAGACATTTCACGATCTCTGTGCAGGTTTCAGGTAAGTTCATGTTTTAGGGAGATCTGTGAAGTAGATTAAAAAACAAGACAATAAGTTTTTTATAAACACACACGCACACGAACACATACACACTTAGTGTTGTTTTCTAAGACAGGCACGCATCTATATATATATATATATATATATATATATATATATATATATATATATATATATATATATATATATATATATATATATATATATATATATATGTATACGAGAAAAATGGCCCGTTGAGGAAGGATACACCGGGCGCTAGGTTGATAGTGCTGTCTCTTTTCTCTAAACTAAAACCAACCCCCCCCCCCACACGCACCTACCCCTAACCCCCAACCCCACCCACCCCACCCACCCCACCCGCACCCCAGCCCCACCCCCACCCCAGCCCCACCCCCACCCCCACCCCCACCCCCCAAAAAAACATGTCTACCGTCCCATTCAACGAAATATAATTATATACTTTTTCCAGTGTCCGCCCCCTCCCCGAAAATTCTACCCCCACCCCCGAAAATTTCAAGTACCCCCACCCCTCTCCGGGGAGGAAAAAGTCTAAACTAAAACCACCCCACCCCCCACACACCCCACCCCCCCACCCCCGACACACACCACCCCCCCCCCCCAAAAAAAAAAACATGTCTACCGTCCCATTCAACGAAATATAATTATATACTTTTTCCAGTGTCCGGCCCCTCCCCGAAAATTCTACCCCCGCCACCGAAAATTTCAAGTACCCCCCACCCCCCTCTGGGGAGGAAAAAGTCTAAATTAAAACCACCCCACCCCCCCCCCCCACACACACACCCCACCCCCCCCCCACCCCCCTAAAAAACATGTCTACCGTCCCATTCAACGAAATATAATTATATACTTTTTCCAGTGTCCGCCCCCTCCCCGAAAATTCTACCCCCGCCCCCGAAAATTTCAAGTACCCTCACCCCTCTCCGTGGAGGAAAAAGTCTGAAAGAAACACTGGTGTCGCGCATAGCCACTACGCGAAGAATTGCATTAAAGAAATTGCAAGAAAACCACTTTTTAGATTAGACACATTAATTAGGCGGTAATTGTATTATAGAGTATCGATGAGGAAATTTCTTTTGAGTTGGGGAGGGGGGGGGGCTCAGACGTTCTTACGCGGGGGTGGGGCTTCGCCCCTACCCGAAGAACTGTATGAAAGAAACTCTTCACGCAAACCACTTAGATTAGACCAAATTGCCTTTGTATTGAATGTTTACATATTAATGTGTGCACTATCCGGTTTGAGATTATTTTCTACTCTGTGCTAAATGTGTCGACGTCATACTTCGTTTTTCGAAATACTATGCATGTTTTTAATTTCCTTGTGTTTTCTCTAGAGCGTTCTTGTCAGACAGATAGATAGATAGATAGATACATAGAGAGACAGCGAAACTATTAGTATTAATATATATATATATATATATATATATATATATATATATATATATATATATATATATATATATATGGTTCCATGACAAATGATCTCAGGACAAATGGTCTCAGACAAAACATCTCACGAACAATACCAGGACAAAATATATCAGGACAAATGATACCACGGACAAAAGATCTCAGACAAAATATCTCAGACAAAATATCTCACAGCAAAATATTTAATAGTATGTTCGATGATTTTAGTTGATTTGAACTTTTTTTATTGACTGTCAATTTGGTTTTGTTTACTTTTTATGCATAATAATTGTTAATAAAATGAATTTGTTAAACTTATAAGATTTATCAAACTTAATCTTTGTAATAGCATTTGATTTTAAAAAGTAAAAATTAAAACAAACTTACTCCTTTAGCATGAAACTTATAATAAATGATAATGTATAAAAAATATAAAGTAACGGTAGCTATACAACATTAATGTTCAAAACACGCGAAATATGTTTCAAAAATGTGAATGGGCCTTCAGGTTCGTAACGTAAAACTATTGTTTTTATTGCATCATCAAATCAAACATAACGTTTACGTTTCTTTGCTGACAGTACATCGTTATGATCACACCTATCCAATACTATGTGATCATGTATTGTTTGAACACTTGCTCGACATGTTCTAACTTCAAATTTACAAATCTCTTTGCTTGCTGTTCCACTTTTGGCTTTAATAAACATAAATTCACCAGAAACTAATGTCTTAAAAGCTTTCATGTAGGTAACTAATGAGGCCCTAGCTGAGTAAGCACCACCAATACTGCTTTGTTTGCAAACTCCGCGATGACCGCTGTCTTTTAAATAAGCATTTGTCACTGATCGCTAAGGTGTGACCGACGCACAACAATGGACTTTAGATACTAGTTGTGTTGTCCATGGAGGGCGGATGTCTTTCCCTTCAGGCATGTCTCTGCTATAAAAGCGGACGGCCCCCTTGATACGAAGGTGTGTCTTTATTGTTATTTCATTCCCTTTTATCTAGTTTCGTCCACCTGACATAGTAGGATTGTCTCATGTTTGTCAAGCCCACCTACACTGTCCATTGAAATATTTCTTTAATCTTCGCATACTATATTAGAAATGTTAATTTTAAAATGTTTAGTGCAATGTGACAAATGCATACGACAAACATTTCTCACAATTATTATATAGTCCTATAAACAATATTAAAAATAGTAAATAAAACCATATGACACTCAATACAAAAAATGTTCAGATCAACTAAAATCATCCAATACATTATCAAAATTGTTCTGTGAGATATTTTGTCTGAGATCATTTGTCCATGATATCATTTGTCCTGATATATTTTGTCGAGGTATCTTTTGTCCGTGGGATCATTTGTCCTTGAGATCATTGTCCTGAGATCATTTGTCCTGTCACGACATATATATATATATATATATATATATATATATATATATATATATATATATATATATATATATATATATATGCTAAAACGTATTAAAAAGATTAATGTCAAATATCATTTTCGTTTAGGTTCCCAGAAAAAGTGGATACATTTTAATAAGATAATAACAGTACGGTAGAAAAATCAAATTAATTTAACTATTTTCTAATTTTGACAAAGGAGGTAATTTAAAAAT